>NW_026646665.1:0-300000 GCF_949987535.1 Balaenoptera acutorostrata
ACAAGAATTCTGGAGCATTGTGATGACAAGGGCCATGGAGCATTGTGATGACACGGTCATGGAACATTGTGATGACAAGAATTCTGGAGCATTGTGATGACATGTGTCATGGAGCATTGTAATGAAACTTTTCATTGTGCACCGTGATGACAAGGGGGATGGAGTATTGTGATGAAACTGGTCCTGGAGCATTGTGATAACAAAAGCCATTGAGCATTGTGATGACAGGCATCATGGAGCATTGTGAAGAAAGGGGTCATGGGATATTGAAATGACAATAGAGAAATGTGATGAAAATGGTCAGCAATCAAAGTGATTAAAGTGGTCATTTAGAATTGTCATGAAAAACTATATAGAGGATTGTGATGGCAAAGGTCATGGAGAAATGTGATGACCAGGGTCATGTAGCATTGTGATGACACGGTCATGGAACATTGTGATGACAAGAATTATGGAGCATTGTGATGACACGATCATGGAACATTGTGATGACAAGAATTCTGGAGCATTGTGATGACAAGTGCCATGGAGAATTGTGATGACACGGTCATGGAACAAAGTGATGACAAGAATTCTGGAGCATTGTGATGACAAGGGCCATGGAGCATTGTGATGACATGGTCATCGAACATTGTGATGACAAGAATTCTGGAGCATTGTGATGAAAAATGCCATGGAGCATTGTGATGACACGGTCATGGAACATTGTGATGACAAGAATTCTGGAGCATTGTGATGACAAGGGCCATGGAGCATTGTGATGACATGGTCATGGAACATTGTGATGACAAGAATTCTGGAGCATTGTGATGACAAAGGCCATGGAGCATTGTGATGACAAGTGTCATGGAGCATTGTAATGAGATGTTTCATTGTGCACCGTGATGACAAGGGGGATGGAGTATTGTGATGAAACTGGTCCTGGAGCATTGTGATAACAAAAGCCATTGAGCATTGTGATGACAGGCATCATGGAGCATTGTGAAGAAAGGGGTCATGGGGAATCGTAATGACAATAGAGAAATGTGATGAGAATGGTCAGCAAGCAAAGTGAGTAAAGAGGTCATTTAGAATTGTCATGAAAAACTATATAGAGCATTGTGATGACAAAGGTCATGGAGAAGTGTGATGACCAGGGTCATGTAGCATTGTGATTACACGGTCATGGAACATTGTGATGACAAGAATTCTGAAGCATTGTGATGACACGGTCATGGAACATTGTGATGACAAGAATTCTGGAGCATTGTGATGACAAGGGCCATGGAGCATTGTGATGACACGGTCATGGAACATTGTGATGACAAGAATTACGGAGCATTGTGAGGACAAGGGCCATGGAGCATTGTGATGACACGGTCATGGAATTTTGTGATGAGAAGAATTCTGGAGCATTGTGATGACAAGTGTCATGGAGCATTGTAATGAAAGGTTTCATTGTGCTCCGTGATGACATGTGGGATGGAGTATTGTGATGAAACTGGTCCTGGAGCATTCTGATAACAAAAGACATGGAGAATTGTGATGACAGGCATGATGGTGCATTGTAAAGAATAGGGCAATGGGGAATTGTAATGACAATAGAGAAATGTGATGAAAATGGTCAGCGAGCATAGTGATTAAAGTGGTCTTTGAGAATTGTGATGAAAAGCAACATAGAGCATTGTGATGACAAAGGTCATGGAAAACTGTGATGACCAGGGTCATGTAGCATTGTGATGACACGGTCAGGGAACATTGTGATAACAAGAATTATGGAGCATTGTGATGACAAGGGCCATGGAGAATTGTGATGACATGGTCATGGATCATTGTGTTGACAAGAATTCTGGAACATTGTGATGACAAGTGTCATGGAGCATTGTAATGAAACTTTTCATTGTGCACCGTGATGACAAGGGGGATGGAGTATTGTGATAAAACTGGTCCTGGAGCATTGTGATAACAAAAGCCATTGAGCATCGTTATGACAGGAATCATGGAGCATTGTGAAGAAAGGGGTCATGGGGAATTGTAATGACAATAGAGAAATGTGATGAGAATGGTCAGCAAGCAAAGTGAGTAAAGTGGTCATTTAGAATTGTCATGAAAAACTATATAGAGCATTGTGATGACAAAGGTCATGGAGAACTGTGATGACCAGGGTCATGTAGCATTGTGATGACACGGTCATGGAACATTGTGATGAGATGAATTCTGGAGCATTGTGATGACAAGGGCCATGGACATTGTGATGACATGGTCATGGAATATTGTGATGACAAGAATTCTGGAGCATTGTGATGACATGTGTCATGGAGCATTGTAATGTAACTTTTCATTGTGCACCGTGATGACAAGGGGGATGGAGTATTGTGATGAAACTGGTCCTGAAGCATTGTGATAACAAAAGCCATTGAGCATTGTGATGACAGGCATCATGGAGCATTGTGAAGAAAGGTTCATGTGGAATTGTAATGACAATAGAGAAATGTGATGAAAATGGTCAGCAAGCAAAGTGATTAAAGTGGTCATTTAGAATTGTCATGAAAAACTATATAGAGCATTGTGATGACAAAGGTCATGGAGAAGTGTGATGACCAGGGTCATGGAGCATTGTGATGACACGGTCATGGAACATTGTGATGACAAGAATTCTGGAGCATTGTGATGACAAGGGCCATGGAGCATTGTGATGACACGGTCATGGAACATTGTGATGACAAGAATTACGGAGCATTGTGAGGACAAGGGCCATGGAGCATTGTGATGACACGGTCATGGAACATTGTGATGACAAGAATTCTGGAGCATTGTGATGACAAGAGCCATGGAGCATTGTGATGACACGATCATGGAACATTGTGATGACAAGAATTCTGGAACATTGTGATGACAAGGGCCATGGAGCATTGTGATGACAAGTGTCATGGAGCATTGTAATGAAAGGTTTCATTGTGCTCCGTGATGACATGTGGGATGGAGTATTGTGATGAAACTGGTCCTGGAGCATTCTGATAACAAAAGACATGGAGAATTGTGATGACAGGCATGATGGTGCATTGTAAAGAAAGGGGCAATGGGGAATTGTAATGACAATAGAGAAATGTGATGAAAATGGTCAGCGAGCATAGTGATTAAAGTGGTCTTTGAGAATTGTGATGAAAAGCAACATAGAGCATTGTGATGACAAAGGTCATGGAAAACTGTGATGACCAGGGTCATGTAGCATTGTGATGACACGGTCAGGGAACATTGTGATAACAAGAATTATGGAGCATTGTGATGACAAGGGCCATGGAGAATTGTGATGACATGGTCATGGAACATTGTGTGACAAGAATTCTGGAGCATTGTGATGACAAGTGTCATGGAGCATTGTAATGAAACTTTTCATTGTGCACCGTGATGACAAGGGGGATGGAGTATTGTGATAAAACTGGTCCTGGAGCATTGTGATAACAAAAGCCATTGAGCATTGTGATGACAGGAATCATGGAGCATTGTGATGAAAGGGGTCATGGGGAATTGTAATGACAATAGAGAAATGTGATGAGAATGGTCAGCAAGCAAAGTGAGTAAAGTGGTCATTTAGAATTGTCATGAAAAACTATATAGAGCATTGTGATGACAAAGGTCATGGAGAACTGTGATGACCAGGGTCATGTAGCATTGTGATGACACGGTCATGGAACATTGTGATGACAAGAATTCTGGAGCATTGTGATGACAAGGGCCATGGAGCATTGTGATGACACGGTCATGGAATATTGTGATGACAAGAATTCTGGAGCATTGTGATGACATGTGTCATGTAGCATTGTAATGAAACTTTTCATTGTGCACCGTGATGACAAGGGGGATGGAGTATTGTGATGAAACTGGTCCTGAAGCATTGTGATAACAAAAGCCATTGAGCATTGTGATGACAGGCATCATGGAGCATTGTGAAGAAAGGGGTCATGGGAAATTGTAATGACAATAGAGAAATGTGATGAAAATGGTCAGAAAGCAAAGTGATTAAAGTGGACATTTAGAATTGTCATGAAAAACTATATAGAGCATTGTGATGACACGGTCATGGAACATTGTGATGACAAGAATTATGGAGCATTGTGATGACACGGTCATGGAACATTGTGATGACAAGAATTCTGGAGCATTGTGATGACAAGTGCCATGGAGAATTGTGATGACATCGTCATGGAACATTTTGATGACAAGAATTCTGGATCACTGTGTTGACAAGGGCCATGGAGCATTGTGATAACACGTGTCATGGAGCATTGTAATGAAAGGTTTCATTGTGCACCGTGATGAAATGTGGGATGGAATATTGTGATGAAACTGGTCCTGGAGCATTCTGATAACAAAAGCCATGGAGCATTGTGATGACAGGCATCATGGAGCATTGTGAAGAAAGGGGCAATGGGGAATTATAATGACAATAGAGAAATGTGATGAAAATGGTCAGCTAGCTTAGTGATTAAAGTGGTCTTTGAGTATTGTGATGAAAAGCGACATAGAGCATTGTGATGACAAAGGTCATGGACAAATGTGATGACCAGGGTCATGTAGCATTGTGATGACACGGTCATGGAATATTGTGATGACAAGAATTCTGGAGCATTGTGATGACAAGGGCCATGGAGCATTGTGATGAATCGGTCATGGAACATTGTGATGACAAGAAATCTGGAGCATTGTGATGACAATGGCCATGGAAAATTCTGATGACATGGTCATGGTATATTGTGATGACAAGAATTCTGGAGCATTGTGATGACAAGGGCCATGGAGAATTGTGATGAATCGGTCATGGAACATTGTGATGACAAGAAATCTGGAGCATTGTGATGACAATGGCCATGGAAAATTCTGATGACATGGTCATGGTATATTGTGATGACAAGAATTCTGGAGCATTGTGATGACAAGGGCCATGGAGAATTGTGATGCCATGGTCATGGAACATTGTGATGACAAGAATTCTGGAGCATTGTGATGAAAAGTGTCATGGAGAATTGTAATGAAAGCTTTCATTGTGCACCGTGATGACAAGGGGGATGGAGTATTGTGATGAATCTGGTCCTGGAGCATTGTGATAACAAAAGACATGGAGCATTGTGATGACAGGCATCATGGAGCATTGTGAAGAAAGGGGCCATGTGGAATTGTAATGACAATAGAGAAATGTGATGAAAATGGTCAGCGACCATAGTGATTAAAGTGGTCATTGAGAATTGTGATGAAAAGCGACATAGAACATTGTGATGACAAAGGTCATGGAGAACTGTGATGACCAGGGTCATGTAGCATTGTGATGACACGGTCATGGAACATTTTGATGACAAGAATTCTGGAGCATTGTGATGGCAAAGGCCATGGAGCATTATGATGACACGGTCATGCAACATTGTGATGACAATAATTCTGGAGCATTGTGATGACAAGGGCCATGGAGCATTGTGATGAAAAGAATTCTGGAGAACTGTGTTGAAAAGGGCCATGGAGCATTGTGATGACAAGTGTCATGGAGCATTGTAATGAAAGATTTCATTGTGCAAGGTGATGACATAGGGGATGGAGTATTGTGATGAAACTGGTCCTGGAGCATTGTGATAACACAGCCATGGAGCATTGTGATGACAGGCATCATGGAGCATTCTGAAGAAAGGGGCCATGGGGAATTGTAATGACAATAGTTAAATGTGATGAAAATGGGCAGCGAGCATATTGATTAAAGTGGTCATTGAAAATTGTGATGAAAAGCGACATAGACCATTGTATTGATAAAGGTCATGGAGAAATGTGATGACCAGGGTCATGTAGCATTTTGATGACACGGTCACGGAACATTGTGATGAAAAGAATTCTGGAGCAATGTGATGAAAAGGGCCATGGAACATTGTGATGACACGGTCATGGAACATTTTGATGACAAGAAATCTGGAGCACTGTGATGACAAGGGACATAGAGCATTGTGATGACACGGTCATGGAACATTGTGATGAAAAGAATTCTGGAGAATTGTGATGAAAAGGGCCATGGAGAATTGTGATGCCATGGTCATGGAACATTGTGATGACAAGAATTCTGGAGCATTGTGATGAAAAGTGTCATGGAGCATTGTAATGAAAGGTTTCATTGTGCACCGTGATGACAAGGGGGATGGAGCATTGTGATGACAAGGGCCATGGAGCATTGTAATCACACGGTCATGGAACATTTTGATGACAAGAATTCTGGAGCATTGTGATGACATGGGCCATGGAGCTTTGTGATGACAAGTGCCATGGAGCATTGTAATGAGAGGTTTCATTGTTCACTGTGATGACATGGGGGATGGAGTATTGTGATGAAACTGGTCCTGGAGCATTGTGATAACAAAAGCCATGTAGCAGTGTGATGACTGGCATCATGGAGCATTGTGAAGAAATGGGCCATGGGGAATTGTAATGACAATACAGAAATGTGATGAAAATGGTCAGCGAGCATAGTGATTAAAGTGGTCATTTAGAATTGTGATGAAAAGCGACATAGAGCATTGTGATGACAAAGGTCATGGAGAACTGTGATGACCAGGGTCATGTAGCATAGTGATGACACGGTCACGGAACTTTGTGATGAAAAGAATTCTGGAGCATTGTGATGAAAAGGGCCATGGAACATTGTGATGACAAGAATTCTAAAGCATTGTGATGACAAGGGCCATGGAGCATTGTGATGACACGGTAACGGAACATTGTGATGACAAGAATTCTGGAGCATTGTGATGACAAGGGCCATGGAGCATTGTGATGACACGGTCATGGAACATTGTGATGACAAGAATTCTGGAGCATTGTGATGACAAGGGCCATGGAGAATTGTGATGACATGGTCATGGAATATTGTGATGACAAGAATTCTGGGGCATTGTGATGACAAGTGTCATGGAGCATTGTAATGAAAGGTTTCATTGTGCACCGTGATGACATGTGGGATGGAATATTGTGATGAAACTGGTCCTGGAGCATTCTGATAAGAAAAGCCATGGAGCATTGTGATGACAGGCATCATGGAGCATTTTAAAGAAGGGGGCAATGGGGAATTGTGATGACAATAGAGAAATGGGATGACAATGGTCAGCGAGCATAGTGATTAAAGTGGTCTTTGGGAATTGTGATGAAAAGCGACATAGAGCATTGTGATGACAAAGGTCATGGAGAACTGTGATGACCAGGGTCATGGAGCATTGTGATGACACGGTCATGGGACATTGTGATGACAAGAATTCTGGAGCATTGTGATGACAAGGGCCATGGAGCATTGTGATGACACGGTCATGGAACATTGTGATGAAAAGAAATCTGGAGCAATTTGATGACCAGGGCCATGGGGCATTGTGATGACACGGTCATGGAACATTGTGGTGACAAGAATTCTGGAGCATTGTGGTGACAAGGACCATGGAGCATTGTGATGACAAGTGTCATGGAGCATTGTAATGAAAGGTTTCACTGTGCTCCGTGATGACATGTGGGATGGAGTATTGTGATGAAACTGGTCCTGGAGCATTCTGATAACAAAAGACATGGAGCATTGTGATGACAGGCATGATGGAGCATTGAAAAGAAAGGGGCAATGGGGAATTGTAATGACAATAGAGAAATGTGATGAAAATGGTCAGCGAGCATAGTGATTAAAGTGCTCTTTGAGAATTGTGATGAAAAGCGCCATAGAGCATTGTGATGACAAAGGTCATGGAGAACTGTGATGACTAGGGTCATGTAGCATTGTAATGACACGGTTATGGAACATTGTGATGAGAAGAATTATGGAGCATTGTGATGACACGGTCATGGAACTTTGTGATGACAAGAATTCTGGAGAACTGTGTTGAAAAGGGCCATAGAGCATTGTGATGACAAGTGTCATGGGGCATTGTAATGAAAGTATTCACTGTGCACCGTGATGACATGTGGGATGGAATATTGTGATGAAACTGGTCCTGGAGCATTTTGATAACAAAAGCCATGGAGCATTGTGATGACAGGCATCATGGAGCATTGTAAAGAAAGGGGCAATGGGGAATTGTAATGACAATAGAGAAATGTGAGGAAAATGGTCAGCGAGCATAGTGATTAAAGTTGTGTTTGAGAATTGTGATGAAAAGCGACATAGAGCTTTTTGATGACAAAGGTCATGGAGAACTGTGATAACCAGGGTCAGGTAGCATTGTGATGACACGGTCATGGAACTTTGTGATGACAAGAATTCTGGAGCATTGTGATGACAAGGGCCATGGAGCATTGTGATGACACGGTCATGGAACATTGTGATTGCTAGAATTCTGGAGCATTGTGATGACAAGGGCCATGGAGAATTGTAATGAAAGGTTTCATTGTGCACTGTGGTGACAAGGGGCATGGAGTATTGTGATGAAACTGGTCCTGGAGCATTGTGATAATAAAAGACATGGAGCATTGTGATGACAGGCATCATGGAGCATTGTGAAGAAAGGGGCCATGTGGAATTGTAATGACAATAGAGAAAGGTGATGAAAATTGTCAGCGAGCATAGTGATTAAAGTGGTCATTGAGAATTGTGATAACATGGTCATGGAACATTGTGATGACAAGTAATCTGGAGCATTGTGATGACAAATGCCATGGAGCAATGTGATGACACCGTCATGGAACATTGTGATGAAAAGAAATCTGGAGCATTGTGATGACAAGGGCCATGGAGCATTGTGATGACATGGTCATGGAACATTGTGATGACAAGTAATCTGGAGCATTGTGATGACAAGGGCCATGGAGCATTGTGATGACACGGTCATGGAACATTGTGATGACAAGAAATCTGGAGCATTGTGATGACAATGGCCATGGAACATTGTGATGACACGGTCATGGAACATTGTGATGACAAGAATTATTGAGCATTATGATGACATGGTCATGGAACATTGTGATGACAAGAATTCTGGAGCATTGTGATGACAAGGGCCATGGAGCATTGTGATGACACAGTTATAGAACATTGTGATGACAAGAATTCTGGAGCATTCTGATGACAAGGGCCATGGAGCATTGTGATGACAAGTGTCATGGAGCATTGTAATGAAAGGTTACATTCTACACCGTGATGACCTGTGGGATGGAGTATTGTGATGAAACTGGTCCTGTAGCATTCTGATAACAAAAGCCATGGAACATTGTCATGACAGGCATGATGGAGCATTTTAAAGAAAGGGGGAATGGGGAATTGTAATGACAATAGAGAAATGTGATGAAAATGGTCAGCAAGCATAGAGATTAAAGAGTTCTTTGAGAATTGTGATGAAAAGCGACATAGAGCATTGTGATGACAAAGGTCATGGAGAACTGTTATGACCAGTGTCATGTAGCATTGTGATGACATGGTCATGGAACATTGTGATGAGGAGAATTATGGAGCACTGTGATGACACGGTCATGGAACATTCTGATGACAAGAATTCTGGAGCATTGTGATGCCAATGCCATGGAGAATTGTGTTGACATGGTCATGGAACTTTGTGATGACAAGAATTCTGGAGCACTGTGTTGACAAGGGCCTTGGAGCATTGTGATGACAAGTGTCATGGAGCATTGTAATGAAAGGTTTCCTTGTGCACCGTGATGACATGTGGGATGGAGTATTGTGATGAAACTAGTCCTGGAGCATTCTGATAACAAAAGCCATGGAGCATTGTGATGACAGGCATCATGGAGCATTGTGAAGAAAGGGGCAATGGGGAATTGTAATGACAATAGAGAAATGTGATGAAAATGGTCAGCGAGCATAGTGATTAAAGTGGTCTTTGAGAATTGTGATGAAAAGCGTCATAGAGCATTGAGATGACAAAGGTCATGGAGAACTGTGATGACGAGGGTCATGTAGAATTGTGATGACACGGTCATGGAACATTGTGATGAAAAGAATTCTGGAGCATTGTGATGACAAATGCCATGGAGCAATGTGATGACACCGTCATGGAACATTGTGATGAAAACAAATCTGGAGCATTGTGATGACAAGGGCCATGGAGCATTGTGATGACACGGTCATGGAACATTGTGATGACAAGAAATCTGGAGCATTGTGATGACAATGGCCATGGAACATTGTGATGACACGGTCATGGAACATTGTGATGACAAGAATTATTGAGCATTATGATGACATGGTCATGGAACATTGTGATGACAAGAATTCTGGAGCATTGTGATGACAAGGGCCATGGAGAATTGTAATGAAAGGTTTCATTGTGCACTGTGGTGACAAGGGGGATGGAGTATTGTGATGAAACTGGTCCTGGAGCATTGTGATAACAAAAGCCATGGAGCATTGTGATGACAGGCATCATGGAGCATTGTGAAGAAAGGGGCCATGTGGAATTGTAATGACAATAGAGAAATGTGATGAAAATGGTCAGCGAGCCTAGTGATAAAAGTGGTCATTGAGAATTGTGATAACATGGTCATGGAACATTGGGATGACAAGAATTCTGGAGCATTGTGATGACAAGGGCCATGGAGCATTGTGATGACACGGTCATGGAACATTGTGATGACAAGAATTCTGGAGCATTGTGATGACAAGGGCCGTGGAGCTTTGTGATGACACGGTCATGGAACTTTGTGATGACAAGAAATCTGGAGCATTGAGATGACAATGGCCATGGAGCATTGTGATGACACAGTTATAGAACATTGTGATGACAAGAATTCTGGAGCATTGTGATGACAAGGGCCATGGAGCATTGTGATGAAAAGTGTCATGGAGCATTGTAATGAAAGGTTACATTCTACACTGTGATGACCTGTGGGATGGAGTATTGTGATGAAACTGGTCCTGGAGCATTCTGATAACAAAAGCCATGGAACATTGTCATGACAGGCATGATGGAGCATTTTAAAGAAAGGGGCAATGGGGAATTGTAATGACAATAGAGAAATGTGATGAAACTGGTCAGCAAGCATAGAGATTAAAGTGTTCTTTGAGAATTGTGATGAAAAGCGACATAGAGCATTGTGATGACAAAGGTCATGGAGAACTGTGATGACCAGTGTCATGTAGCATTGTGATGACATGGTCATGGAACATTGTGATGAGAAGAATTATGGAGCATTGTGATGACACGGTCATGGAACATTCTGATGACAAGAATTCTGGAGCATTGTGATGACAATGCCATGGAGAATTGTGATGACATGGTCATGGAACATTGTGATGAGAAGAATTCTGGAGTACTGTGTTGACAAGGGCCTTGGAGCATGGTGATGACAAGTGTCATGGAGCATTGTAATGAAAGGTTTCATTGTGCACCGTGATGACATGTGGGATGGAGTATTGTGATGAGACTGGTCCTGGAGCATTCTGATAACAAATGCAATGGAACATTGTGATGACAGGCATCATGGAGCATTGTAAAGAAAGGGGTCATGGGGAATTGTAATGACAATAGAGAAATGTGAAGAAAATGGTCAGCGAGCATAGTGATTAAAGTGGCCTTTGAGAATTGTGACGAAAAGCGACATAGAGCATTGTGATGACAAAGGTCATGGAGAACTGTGATAATCAGGGTCATGTAGCATTGTGATGACACGGTCATGGAACATTGTGACGACAAGAATTCTGGAGCAATGTGATGACACGGGCCATGGAGAATTGTGATGACATGGTCATGGAACATTGTGATGAAAAGAATTCTGGAGCATTGTTATGACAAGGGCCATGGAGCATTGTGATGGCAAGTATCATGAAGCATTGTAATGAAAGATTTCATTGTGCAAGGTGATGACATAGGGGATGGAGTATTGTGATGAATCTGGTCCTGGAGCATTGTGATAACAAAGCCATGGAGCATTGTGATGACAGGCATCATGGAGCATTCTGAAGAAAGGGGCCATGGGGAATTGTAATGACAATAGATAAATGTGATGAAAATGGTCAGCGAGCATAGTGATTAAAGTGGTCATTGAGAATTGTGTTGAAAAGCGATATAGAGCATTGTGATGACAAACGTCATGGAGAACTGTGATGACCAGGGTCATGTAGCATTGTAAAGACACGGTCATGGAACATTGTGATGACAAGAATTATTGAGCATTGTGATGACACGGTCATGGAACATTGTGATTGCAAGAATTCTGGATCATTGTGATGACCAGGCCATGGAGAATTTTAATGAAAGGTTTCATTGTGCACTGTGGTGACAAGGGGGATGGAGTATTGTGATGAAACTGGTCCTGGAGCATTGTGATAATAAAAGCCATGGAGCATTGTGATGACAGGCATCATGGAGCTTTGTGAAGAAAGGGGCCATGTGGAATTGTAATGACAATAGAGAAAGGTGATGAAAATTGTCAGCGAGCATAGTGATTAAAGTGGTCATTGAGAATTGTGATAACATCGTCATGGAACATTGGGATGACAAGAATTCTTGAGCATTGGGATGACAAGGGCCATGGAGCATTGTGATGACACGGTCATGGAACATTGTGATGACAAGAAATCTGGAGCATTGTGATGATAAGAATTCTGGAGCATTGTGATGACAAGTGCCATGGAGAATTGTGATGACATCGTCATGGAACATTGTGATGACAAGAATTCTGGAGCATTGTTATGACAAGGGCCATGGAGCATTGTGATGACAAGTGTCATGGAACATTGTAATGAAAGATTTCATTGTGCAAGGTGATGACATAGGGGATGGAGTATTGTAATGAAACTGGTCCTGGAGCATTGTGATAACAAAAGCCATGGAGCATTGTGATGACAGGCATCATGGAGCATTGTGAAGAAAGGGGGCATGGGGAATTGTAATGACAATAGAGAAATGTGATGAAAATGGTCAGCGAGCATAGTGAGTAAAGTGGTCATTTAGAATTGTGTTGAAAAGCGATATAGAGCATTGTGATGACAAACGTCATGGAGAACTGTGGTGACCAGGGTCATGTAGCATTGAGATGACACGGTCATGGAACATTGTGATGACAAGAATTCTGGAGCATTGTGATGAAAAGGGCCATGGAGAATTGTAATGAAATGTTTCATTGTGCACTGTGGTGACAAGGGGGATTGAGTATTGTGATGAAACTGGTCCTGGAGCATTTTGATAACAAAAGCCATGGAGCATTGTGATGACAGGCATCATGGAGCATTGTGAAGAAAGGGGCCATGTGGAATTGTAATGATAGTAGAGAAATGTGATGAAAATGGTCAGCGAACATAGTGATAAAAGTGGTCATTGAGAATTGTGATAACATGGTCATGGAACATTGGGATGACAAGAATTCTGGAGCATTTTGATGACAAGGGCCATGGAGCATTGTGATGACACGGTTATGGAACATTGTGATGACAAGAATTCTGGAGCATTGTGATGACAAGGGCCATGGAGCTTTGTGATGACACGGTCATGGAACTTTGTGATGACAAGAAATCTGGAGCATTGTGATGACAATGGCCATGGAGCATTGTGATGACACGGTTATGGAACATTGTGATGACAAGTACTCTGGAGCATTGTGATGACAAGTGCCATGGAGCATTGTGATGACAAGTGTCATGGAGCATTGTAATGAAAGGTTTCATTGTGCACCGTGATGACATGTGGGATGGAGTATTGTGAAGAAACTGGTCCTGGAGCATTCTGATAACAAAAGCCATGGAACATTGTCATGACAGGCATGATGGAGCATTTTAAAGAAAGGGGCAATGGGGAATTGTAATGACAATAGAGAAATGTGATGAAAATGTTCAGCAAGCATAGTGACTAAAGTGTTTTTTGAGAATTGTGATGAAAAGCGACATAGAGCATTGTGATGACAAAGGTCATGGAGAACTGTGATGACCAGGGTCATTTAGCATTGTGATGGCACGGTCATGGAACATTGTGATGACAAGAATTCTGGAGCATTGTGATGACAAGAGCCATGGAGAATTGTGATGACATGGTCATGGAACATTGTGATGACAAGAATTCTGGAGATTTGTGATGACAAGTGTCTTGGAGCATTGTAATGAAAGGTTTCATTGTGCAACGTGATGACATGTGGGATGGAGTATTGTGATGAAACTTGTCCTGCAGCATTCTGATAACAAAACCCATGGAGCATTGTGATGACAGGCAAGATGGAGCATAGTAAAGAAAGGGGCAATGGGGAATTGTAATGACAATAGAGAAATGTGATGAAAATTGTCAGCGAGCATAGTGATTAAAGTGGTCTTTGAGAATTGTGATGAAAAGTAACATAGAGCATTGTGATGGCAAAGGTCATGGAGAACTGTGATGACCAGGGTCAAGTAGAATTGTGATGACACGGTCATGGAACATTTTCATGACAAGAATTCTGGCGCATTGTGAAGACAAGGGCCATGGAGCATTGTGATGACACGGTCATGGAACATTGTGATGACAATAATTCTGGAGCATTGTGATGACAAGTGCCATGGAGCATGGTAATGAAAGGTTTCATAGTGCACTGTGATGACAAGGGGGATGGAGTATAGTGATGAAACTGCTCCTGGAGCATTGTGATAACAAAAGCCATGGAGCATTGTGATGACAGGCATTATGGAGCATTGTGAAGAAAAAGGCCATGGGGAATTGTAATGACAATAGAGGAATGTGATGAAAATGGTCAGCGAGCATAGTGATTAAAATGGTCATTGAGAATTGTGATGAAAAGCGACATAGAGCATTGTGATGACAAAGGTCATGGAGAACTGTGATGACCAGGGTCATGTAGCATTGTGATGACACGGTCATGGAACATTGTGATGACAAGAATTCTGGAGCATTGTGATGACAAGGGCCATGGTGCATTGTGATGACACGGTCATGGAACATTGTGATGACAAGAATTCTGGAGCATTCTGATGACAAGGGCCACGGAGCATTCTGATGACACGGTCATGGAACATTGTGATGACAAGAATTCTGGAGCATTGTGATGACAAGGGCCATGGAGCATTGTGATGACACGGTCACGGAACATTGTGATGACAAGAAATCTACAGCATTGTGATGACAAGGGCCATAGAGCATTGTGATGACACGGTCATGGAACATTGTGATGAAAAGAATTCTGAAGCATTGTGATGACAAGTGCCATGGAGAATTGTGATGACATCCTCATGGAACATTGTGATGACAAGAATTCTGGAGCACTGTGTTGACAAGGGCCATGGAGCATTCTGATGAGAAGTGTCATGGAGCATTGTAATGAAAGGTTTCATTGTGCACCGTGATGACATGTGGGATGGAGTATTGTGATGAAACTGGTCCTGGAGCATTCTGATAACAAAAGCCATGGAGCATTGTGATGACAGGCATGATGGAGCATTGTAAAGTAAGGGGCAATGGGGAATTGTAATGACAATAGAGAAATGTGATGAAAATGGTCAGCGAGCATAGTGATTAAAGTGGTCTTTGAGAATTGTGATGACAAAGGTCATGGAGAACTGTGATGACCAGGGTCATGTAGCATTGTGATGACACGGTCATGGAACATTGTGATGAAAAGAATTCTGGAGCATTGTGATGACAAGGGCCATGGAGCATTGTGATGACACGGTCATGGAACATTGTGATGAAAAGAATTCTGGAGCAATGTGATGACAAGGGATATGGAGCATTGTGATGACATGGTCATGGAATATTGTGATGACAAGAATTCTGGAGCATTGTGATGGTAAGTGCCATGGAAAATTGTGATGACATCCTCATGGAACATTGTGATGACAAGAATTCTGGAGCACTGTGTTGACAAGGGCCATGGAGCATTCTGATGAGAAGTGTCATGGAGCATTGTAATGAAAGGTTTCATTGTGCACCGTGATGACATGTGGGATGGAGTATTGTGATGAAACTGGTCCTGGAGCATGCTGATAACAAAAGCCATGGAGCATTGTGATGACAGGCATGATGGAGCATTGTAAAGAAAGGGGCAATGGGGAATTGTAATGACAATAGAGAAATGTGATGAAAATGGTCAGCGAGCATAGTGATTAAAGTGGTCTTTGAGAATTGTGATGAAAAGCGTCATAGAGCATTGTGATGACAAAGGTCATGGAGAACTGTGATGACCAGGGTCATGTAGCATTGTGATGACACGGTCATGGAACATTGTGATGAGAAGAATTATGGAACATTGTGATGACACGGTCATGGAGAATTGTGATGACATGGTCATGGAACATTGTGATGAAAAGAATTCTGGAGCATTGTGATGACAAGGGCCATGGAGACTTGTGATGACATGGTCATTGAACATTGTGATGAAAAGAATTCTAAAGCATTGTGATGACAAGGGCCATGGAGCATTGTGATAACACGGTCACGGAACATTGTGATGACAAGAATTCTGGAGCATTGTGATGACAAGGGCCATGTAGCATTGTGATAACACGGTCATGGAACATTGTGATGACAAGAAATCTGGAGCATTGTGATGACAAGGGCGATGGAGCATTGTGATGACACGGTTATGGAACATTGTGATAACAAGAATTCTGGAGCATTGTGATGACAAGGGCCATGGAGCATTGTGATGACAAGTGTCATGGAGCATTGTAATGAAAGGTTACATTCTACACTGTGATGACCTGTGGGATGGAGTATTGTGATGAAACTGGTCCTGGAGCATTCTGATAACAAAAGCCATGGAACATTGTCATGACAGGCATGATGGAGCATTTTAAAGAAAGGGGCAATGGGGAATTGTAATGACAATAGAGAAATGTGATGAAACTGGTCAGCAAGCATAGAGATTAAAGTGTTCTTTGAGAATTGTGATGAAAAGCGACATAGAGCATTGTGATGACAAAGGTCATGGAGAACTGTGATGACCAGTGTCATGTAGCGATGTGATGACATGGTCATGGAACATTGTGATGAGAAGAATTATGGAGCATTGTGATGACACGGTCATGGAACATTCTGATGACAAGAATTCTGGAGCATTGTGATGCCAATGCCATGGAGAATTGTGATGACATGGTCATGGAACATTGTGATGACAAGAATTCTGGAGCACTGTGTTGACAAGGGCCATGGAGCATTGTGATGACAAGTGTCACGGAGCATTGTAATAAGAGGTTTCATTGTGCACCGTGATGAGAAGGGGGATGGAGTATTGTGATGAAACTGGTCCTGGAGCATTGTTATAACAAAAGCCATTGAGCATTGTGATGACAGGCATCATGGAGCATTGTAAAGAAAGGGGTCATGGGGAATTTTAATGACAATAGAGAAATGTGAAGAAAATGGTCAGCGAGCATAGTGATTAAAGTGGCCTTTAAGAATTGTGATGAAAAGCGACATAGAGCATTGTGATGACAAAGGTCATGGAGAACTGTGATAATCAGGGTCATGTAGCATTGTGATGACACGGTCATGGAACATTGTGACGACAAGAATTCTGGAGCAATGTGATGACACGGGCCATGGAGAATTGTGATGACATGGTCATGGAACATTGTGATGAAAAGAATTCTGGAGCATTGTTACGACAAGGGCCATGGAGCATTGTGATGACAAGTGTCATGGAGCATTGTAATGAAAGATTTCATTGTGAAAGGTGATGACATAGGGGATGGAGTATTGTGATGAATCTGGTCCTGGAGCATTGTGATAACAAAGCCATGGAGCATTGTGATGACAGGCATCATGGAGCATTCTGAAGAAAGGGGCCATGGGGAATTGTAATGACAATAGATAAATGTGATGAAAATGGTCAGCGAGCATAGTGATTAAAGTGGTCATTGAGAATTGTGTTGAAAAGCGATATAGAGCATTGTGATGACAAACGTCATGGAGAACTGTGATGATCAGGGTCATGTAGCATTGTAAAGACACGGTCATGGAACATTGTGATGACAAGAATTATTGAGCATTGTGATGACACGGTCATGGAACATTGTGATTGCAAGAATTCTGGATCATTGTGATGACCAGGCCATGGAGAATTTTAATGAAAGGTTTCATTGTGCACTGTGGTGACAAGGGGGATGGAGTATTGTGATGAAACTGGTCCTGGAGCATTGTGATAATAAAAGCCATGGAGCATTGTGATGACAGGCATCATGGAGCTTTGTGAAGAAAGGGGCCATGTGGAATTGTAATGACAATAGAGAAAAGTGATGAAAATTGTCAGCGAGCATAGTGATTAAAGTGGTCATTGAGAATTGTGATAACATCGTCATGGAACATTGGGATGACAAGAATTCTTGAGCATTGTGATGACAAGGGCCATGGAGCATTGTGATGACACGGTCATGGAACATTGTGATGACAAGAAATCTGGAGCATTGTGATGACAATGGCCATGGAGCATTGTGATGACAAGAATTCTGGAGCATTGTAATGACAATGGCCATGGAGTATTCTGATGACATGGTCATGGTACATTGTGATGACAAGAATTCTGGAGCATTGTGATGACAAGTGTCATGGAGCATTGTGATGACAAGGGCCATGGAGACTTGTGATGACATGGTCATTGAACATTGTGATGAAAAGAATTCTAAAGCATTGTGATGACAAGGGCCATGGAGCATTGTGATAACACGGTCACGGAACATTGTGATGACAAGAATTCTGGAGCATTGTGATGACAAGGGCCATGTAGCATTGTGATAACACGGTCATGGAACATTGTGATGACAAGAAATCTGGAGCATTGTGATGACAAGGGCGATGGAGCATTGTGATGACACGGTTATGGAACATTGTGATAACAAGAATTCTGGAGCATTGTGATGACAAGGGCCATGGAGCATTGTGATGACAAGTGTCATGGAGCATTGTAATGAAAGGTTACATTCTACACTGTGATGACCTGTGGGATGGAGTATTGTGATGAAACTGGTCCTGGAGCATTCTGATAACAAAAGCCATGGAACATTGTCATGACAGGCATGATGGAGCATTTTAAAGAAAGGGGCAATGGGGAATTGTAATGACAATAGAGAAATGTGATGAAACTGGTCAGCAAGCATAGAGATTAAAGTGTTCTTTGAGAATTGTGATGAAAAGCGACATAGAGCATTGTGATGACAAAGGTCATGGAGAACTGTGATGACCAGTGTCATGTAGCGATGTGATGACATGGTCATGGAACATTGTGATGAGAAGAATTATGGAGCATTGTGATGACACGGTCATGGAACATTCTGATGACAAGAATTCTGGAGCATTGTGATGCCAATGCCATGGAGAATTGTGATGACATGGTCATGGAACATTGTGATGACAAGAATTCTGGAGCACTGTGTTGACAAGGGCCATGGAGCATTGTGATGACAAGTGTCACGGAGCATTGTAATGAGAGGTTTCATTGTGCACCGTGAGGAGAAGGGGGATGGAGTATTGTGATGAAACTGGTCCTGGAGCATTGTGATAACAAAAGCCATTGAGCATTGTGATGACAGGCATCATGGAGCATTGTAAAGAAAGGGGTCATGGGGAATTGTAATGACAATAGAGAAATGTGAAGAAAATGGTCAGCGAGCATAGTGATTAAAGTGGCCTTTAAGAATTGTGATGAAAAGCGACATAGAGCATTGTGATGACAAAGGTCATGGAGAACTGTGATAATCAGGGTCATGTAGCATTGTGATGACACGGTCATGGAACATTGTGACGACAAGAATTCTGGAGCAATGTGATGACACGGGCCATGGAGAATTGTGATGACATGGTCATGGAACATTGTGATGAAAAGAATTCTGGAGCATTGTTACGACAAGGGCCATGGAGCATTGTGATGACAAGTGTCATGGAGCATTGTAATGAAAGATTTCATTGTGAAAGGTGATGACATAGGGGATGGAGTATTGTGATGAATCTGGTCCTGGAGCATTGTGATAACAAAGCCATGGAGCATTGTGATGACAGGCATCATGGAGCATTCTGAAGAAAGGGGCCATGGGGAATTGTAATGACAATAGATAAATGTGATGAAAATGGTCAGCGAGCATAGTGATTAAAGTGGTCATTGAGAATTGTGTTGAAAAGCGATATAGAGCATTGTGATGACAAACGTCATGGAGAACTGTGATGATCAGGGTCATGTAGCATTGTAAAGACACGGTCATGGAACATTGTGATGACAAGAATTATTGAGCATTGTGATGACGCGGTCATGGAACATTGTGATTGCAAGAATTCTGGATCATTGTGATGACCAGGCCATGGAGAATTTTAATGAAAGGTTTCATTGTGCACTGTGGTGACAAGGGGGATGGAGTATTGTGATGAAACTGGTCCTGGAGCATTGTGATAATAAAAGCCATGGAGCATTGTGATGACAGGCATCATGGAGCTTTGTGAAGAAAGGGGCCATGTGGAATTGTAATGACAATAGAGAAAGGTGATGAAAATTGTCAGCGAGCATAGTGATTAAAGTGGTCATTGAGAATTGTGATAACATCGTCATGGAACATTGGGATGACAAGAATTCTTGAGCATTGTGATGACAAGGGCCATGGAGCATTGTGATGACACGGTCATGGAACATTGTGATGACAAGAAATCTGGAGCATTGTGATGACAATGGCCATGGAGCATTGTGATGACAAGAATTCTGGAGCATTGTAATGACAATGGCCATGGAGTATTCTGATGACATGGTCATGGTACATTGTGATGACAAGAATTCTGGAGCATTGTGATGACAAGTGTCATGGAGCATTGTGATGACAAGTGTCATGGAGCATTGTAATGAAAGGTTTCATTGTGCACCGTGATCACATGTGGGATGGAGTATTGTGATGAAACTGGTCCTGGAGCATTTTGATAACAAAAGCCATGGAGCATTGTGATGACACGCATCATGGAGCATTGTAAAGAAAGGGGCAATGGGGAATTGTAATGACAATAGAGAAATGTGAGGAAAATGGTCAGCGAGCATAGTGATTAAAGTTGTGTTTGAGAATTGTGATGAAAAGCGACATAGAGCTTTGTGATGACAAAGGTCATGGAGAACTGTGATAACCAGGGTCAGGTAGCATTGTGATGACACGGTCATGGAACTTTGTGATGACAAGAATTCTGGAGCATTGTGATGACAAGGGCCATGGAGCATTGTGATAACACGGTCATGGAACATTGTGATGAGAAGAATTTGGAACATTTTGATGACACGTTCATGGAACATTGTGATGACAAGAATTCTGGAGCATTGTGATGACAAGTGCCATGGAGAATTGTGATGACATCGTCATGGAACATTGTGATGACAAGAATTCTGGAGCATTGTTATGACAAGGGCCATGGAGCATTGTGATGACAAGTGTCATGGAACATTGTAATGAAAGATTTCATTGTGCAAGGTGATGACATAGGGGATGGAGTATTGTAATGAAACTGGTCCTGGAGCATTGTGATAACAAAAGCCATGGAGCATTGTGATGACAGGCATCATGGAGCATTGTGAAGAAAGGGGGCATGGGGAATTGTAATGACAATAGAGAAATGTGATGAAAATGGTCAGCGAGCATAGTGAGTAAAGTGGTCATTTAGAATTGTGATGAAAAGCGATATAGAGCATTGTGATGACAAACGTCATGGAGAACTGTGGTGACCAGGGTCATGTAGCATTGAGATGACACGGTCATGGAACATTGTGATGACAAGAATTATGTAGCATTATGATGACACGGTCATGGAACATTGTGATGACAAGAATTCTGGAGCATTGTGATGAAAAGGGCCATGGAGAATTGTAATGAAATGTTTCATTGTGCACTGTGGTGACAAGGGGGATTGAGTATTGTGATGAAACTGGTCCTGGAGCATTTTGATAACAAAAGCCATGGAGCATTGTGATGACAGGCATCATGGAGCATTGTGAAGAAAGGGGCCATGTGGAATTGTAATGATAGTAGAGAAATGTGATGAAAATGGTCAGCAAACATAGTGATAAAAGTGGTCATTGAGAATTGTGATAACATGGTCATGGAACATTGGGATGACAAGAATTCTGGAGCATTGTGATGACAAGGGCCATGGAGCATTGTGATGACACGGATATGGAACATTGTGATGACAAGAATTCTGGAGCATTGTGATGACAAGGGCCATGGAGCTTTGTGATGACACGGTCATGGAACTTTGTGATGACAAGAAATCTGGAGCATTGTGATGACAATGGCCATGGAGCATTGTGATGACACGGTTATGGAACATTGTGATGACAAGTATTCTGGAGCATTGTGATGACAAGTGCCATGGAGCATTGTGATGACAAGTGTCATGGAGCATTGTAATGAAAGGTTTCATTGTGCACCGTGATGACATGTGGGATGGAGTATTGTGATGAAACTGGTCCTGGAGCATTCTGATAACAAAAGACATGGAACATTGTGATGACAGGCAAGATGGAGCATAGTAAGGAAAGGGGCAATGGGGAATTGTAATGACAATAGAGAAATGTGATGAAAATGGTCAGCAAGCATAGTGACTAAAGTGTTTTTTGAGAATTGTGATGAAAAGCGACATAGAGCATTGTGATGACAAAGGTCATGGAGAACTGTGATGACCAGGGTCATTTAGCATTGTGATGGCACGGTCATGGAACATTGTGATGACAAGAATTCTGGAGCATTGTGATGACAAGAGCCATGGAGAATTGTGATGACATGGTCATGGAACATTGTGATGACAAGAATTCTGGGAATTTGTGATGACAAGTGTCTTGGAGCATTGTAATGAAATGTTTCATTGTGCAACGTGATGACATGTGGGATGGAGTATTGTGATGAAACTTGTCCTGCAGCATTCTGATAACAAAAGCCATGGAGCATTGTGATGACAGGCAAGATGGAGCATAGTAAAGAAATGGGCAATGGGGAATTGTAATGACAATAGAGAAATGTGATGAAAATTGTCAGCGAGCATAGTGATTAAAGTGGTCTTTGAGAATTGTGATGAAAAGCGACATAGAGCATTGTGATGACAAAGGCCATGGAGAACTGTGATGACCAGGGTCATGTAGCATTGTGATGACACGGTCATGGAACATTGTGATGACAAGAATTCTGGAGCATTGTGATGACAAGGGCCATGGAGCATTGTGATGACACGGTCACAGAACATTGTGATGACAAGAAATCTAGAGCATTTTGATGACAAGGGCCATAGAGAATTGTGATGACACGGTCATGGAACATTGTGATGAAAAGAATTCTGGAGCAATGTGATGACAAGGGATATGGAGCATTGTGATGACATGGTCATGGAATATTGTGATGACAAGAATTCTGGAGCACTGTGTTGACAAGGGCCATGGAGCATTCTGATGAGAAGTGTCATGGAGCATTGTAATGAAAGGTTTCATTGTGCACCGTGATGACATGTGGGATGGAGTATTGTGATAAAACTGGTCCTGGAGCATTCTGATAACAAAAGACATGGAGCATTGTGATGACAGGCATGATGGAGCATTGTAAAGAAAGGGGCAATGGGGAATTGTAATGACAATAGAGAAATGTGATGAAAATGGTTAGCGAGCATAGTGATTAAAGTGGTCTTTGAGAATTGTGATGAAAAGCGTCATAGAGCATTGTGATGACAAAGGTCATGGAGAACTCTGATGACCAGGGTCATGTAGCATTGTGATGACACGGTCATGGAACATTGTGATGAGAAGAATTATGGAACATTGTGATGACATGGTCATGGAGAATTGTGATGACATGTTCATGGAACATTGTGATGAAAAGAATTCTGGAGCATTGTGATGACAAGGGCCATGGAGACTTGTGATGACATGGTCATTGCACATTGTGATGACAAGAATTCTAAAGCATTGTGATGACAAGGGCCATGGAGCATTGTGATAACACGGTCACGGAACATTGTGATGACAAGAATTCTGGAGCATTGTGATGACAAGGGCCATGGAGCATTGTGATAACACGGTCATGGAACATTGTGATGACAAGAAACCTGGAGCATTGTGATGACAAGGGCCATGGAGCATTGTGATGACACGGTCATGGAACATTGTGATGACAAGAATTCTGGAGCATTGTGATGACAAGGGCCATGGAGCATTGTGATGACAAGTGTCATGGAGCATTGTAATGAAAGGTTACATTCTACACCGTGATGACCAGTGGGATGGAGTATTGTGATGAAACTGGTCCTGGAGCATTCTGATAACAAAAGCCATGGAACATTGTCATGACAGGCATGATGGAGCATTTTAAAGAAAGGGGCAATGGGGAATTGTAATGACAATAGAGAAATGTGATGAAAATGGTCAGCAAGCATAGAGATTAAAGTGTTCTTTGAGAATTGTGATGAAAAGCGACATAGAGCATTGTGATGACAAAGGTCATGGAGAACTGTGATGACCAGTGTCATGTAGCATTGTGATGACATGGTCATGGAACATTGTGATGAGAAGAATTATGGAGCATTGTGATGACACGGTCATGGAACATTCTGATGACAAGTATTCTGGAGCATTGTGATGCCAATGCCATGGCGAATTGTGTTGACATGGTCATGAAACTTTGTGATGACAAGAATTCTGGAGCACTGTGTTGACAAGGGCCTTGGAGCATTGTGATGACAAGTGTCATGGAGCATTGTAATGAAAGGTTTCCTTGTGCACCGTGATGACATGTGGGATGGAGTATTGTGATGAGACTGGTCATGGAGCATTCTGATAACAAATGCCATGGAGCATTGTGATGACAGGCATCATGGAGCATTGTAAAGAAAGGGGCAATGGGGAATTGTAATGACAATAGAGAAATGTGAAGAAAATTTTCAGCGAGCATAGTGATTAAAGTGGCCTTTGAGAATTGTGATGAAAAGCGACATAGAGCATTGTGATGACAAAGGTCATGGAGAACTGTGATAATCAGGGTCATGTAGCATTGTGATGACACGGTCATGGAAAATTGTGACGACAAGAATTCTGGAGCATTGTGATGACACGGGCCATGGAGAATTGTGATGACATGGTCATGGAACATTGTGAAGAAAAGAATTCTGGAGCATTGTTATGACAAGGGCCATGGAGCATTGTGATGACAAGTGTCATGGAGCATTGTAATGAAAGATTTTATTGTGCAAGGTGATGTCATAGGGGATGGAGTATTGTGATGAATCTGGTCCTGGAGCATTGTGATAACAAAGCCATGGAGCATTGTGATGACAGGCATCATGGAGCATTGTGAAGAAAGGGGCCATGGGGAATTGTAATGACAATAGAGAAATGTGATGAAAATGGTCAGCGAGCATAGTGATTAAAGTGGTCATTGAGAATTGTGTTGAAAAGCGATATAGAGCATTGTGATGACAAACGTCATGGAGAACTGTGATGACCAGGGTCATGTAGCATTGTAAAGACATGGTCATGGAACATTGTGATGACAAGAATTATTGAGCATTGTGATGACACGGTCATGGAACATTGTGATTGCAAGAATTCTGGATCATTGTGATGACCAGGCCATGGAGAATTGTAATGAAAGGTTTCATTGTGCACTGTGGTGACAAGGGGGATGGAGTATTGTGATGAAACTGGTCCTGGAGCATTGTGATAATAAAAGCCATGGAGCATTGTGATGACAGGCATCATGCAGCTTTGTGAAGAAAGGGTCCATGTGGAATTGTAATGACAATAGAGAAAGGTGATGAAAATTGTCAGCGAGCATAGTGATTAAAGCGGTCATTGAGAATTGTGATAACATCGTCATGGAACATTGGGATGACAAGAAATCTGGATCATTGTGATGACAATGGCCATGGAACATTGTGATGACAAGAATTCTGGAGCATTGTAATGACAATGGCCATGGAGAATTCTGATGATATGGTCATGGTACATTGTGATGACAAGAATTCTGGAGCATTGTGATGACAAGTGTCATGGAGCATTGTGATGAGAAGTGTCATGGAGCATTGTAATGAAAGGTTTCATTGTGCACCGTGATGACATGTGGGATGGAGTATTGTGATGAAACTGGTCCTGGAGCATTTTGATAAAAAAAGCCATGGAGCATTGTGATGACAGGCATCATGGAGCATTGTAAAGAAAGGGGCAATGGGGAATTGTAATGACAATAGAGAAATGTGAGGAAAATGGTCAGCGAGCATAGTGATTAAAGTGGTCTTTGAGAATTGTGATGAAAAGCGTCATAGAGCATTGTGATGACAAAGGTCATGGAGAAATCTGATAACCAGGGTCATGTAGCATTGTGATGACACGGTCATGGAACTTTGTGATGAATAGAATTCTGGAGCATTGTGATGACAAATGCCATGGAGCAATGTGATGACACCGTCATGGAACATTGTGATGAAAAGAATTCTGGAGCATTGTGATGACAAATGCCATGGAGCAATGTGATGACACCGTCATGGAACATTGTGATGAAAAGAAATCTGGAGCATTGTGATGACAAGGGCCATGGGGCATTGTGATGACACGATCATGGAACATTGTGATGAAAAGAAATCTGGAGCATTGTGATGACAAGGGCCATGGAGCATTGTGATGACATGGTCATGGAACATTGTGATGACAAGTAATCTGGAGCATTGTGATGACAAGGGCCATGGAGCATTGTGATGACACGGTCATGGAACATTGTGATGACAAGAAATCTGGAGCATTGTGATGACAATGGCCATGGAACATTGTGATGACACGGTCATGGAACATTGTGATGACAAGAATTATTGAGCATTATGATGACATGGTCATGGAACATTGTGATGACAAGAATTCTGGAGCATTGTGATGACAAGCGCCATGGAGCATTGTGATGACACAGTTATAGAACATTGTGATGACAAGAATTCTGGAGCATTGTGATGACAAGGGCCATGGAGCATTGTGATGACAAGTGTCATGGAGCATTGTAATGAAAGGTTACATTCTACACCGTGATGACCTGTGGGATGGATTATTGTGATGAAACTGGTCCTGGAGCATTCTGATAACAAAAGCCATGGAACATTGTCATGACAGGCATGATGGAGCATTTTAAAGAAAGGGGCAATGGGGAATTGTAATGACAATAGAGAAATGTGATGAAAATGGTCAGCAAGCATAGAGATTAAAGTGTTCTTTGAGAATTGTGATGAAAAGCGACATAGAGCATTGTGATGACAAAGGTCATGGAGAACTGTGATGACCAGTGTCATGTAGCATTGTGATGACATGGTCTTGGAACATTGTGATGAGGAGAATTATGGAGCATTGTGATGACACGGTCATGGAACATTCTGATGACAAGAATTCTGGAGCATTGTGATGCCAATGCCATGGAGAATTGTGTTGACATGGTCATGGAACTTTGTGATGACAAGAATTCTGGAGCACTGTGTTGACAAGGGCCTTGGAGCATTGTGATGACAAGTGTCATGGAGCATTGTAATGAAAGGTTTCCTTGTGCACCGTGATGACATGTGGGATGGAGTATTGTGATGAAACTGGTCCTGGAGAATTCTGATAACAAAAGCCATGGAGCATTGTGATGACAGGCATCATGGAGCATTGTGAAGAAAGGGGCAATGGGGAAATGTAATGACAATAGAGAAATGTGATGAAAATGGTGAGCGAGCATAGTGATTAAAGTGGTCTTGGAGAATTGTGATGAAAAGCGTCATAGAGCATTGTGATGACAAAGGTCATGGAGAACTGTGATGACGAGGGTCATGTAGATTTGTGATGACACGGTGATGGAACATTGTGATGACAAGAATTATGGAGCATTGTGATGACACGGTCATGGAACATTGTGATGACAAGAATTCTGGAGCATTGTGATGACAAGGGCCATGGAGCATTGTGATGACATGGTCATGGAACATTGTGATGACAAGTAATCTGGAGCAGTGTGATGACAAGGGCCATGGAGCATTGTGATGACACGGTCATGGAACATTGTGATGACAAGAAATCTGGAGCATTGTGATGACAATGGCCATGGAACATTGTGATGACACGGTCATGGAACATTGTGATGACAAGAATTATTGAGCATTATGATGACATGGTCATGGAACATTGTGATGACAAGAATTCTGGAGCATTGTGATGACAAGCGCCATGGAGCATTGTGATGACACAGTTATAGAACATTGTGATGACAAGAATTCTGGAGCATTGTGATGACACGGTCATGGAACATTCTGATGACAAGTATTCTGGAGCATTGTGATGCCAATGCCATGGAGAATTGTGTTGACATGGTCATGAAACTTTGTGATGACAAGAATTCTGGAGCACTGTGTTGACAAGGGCCTTGGAGCATTGTGATGACAAGTGTCATGGAGCATTGTAATGAAAGGTTTCCTTGTGCACCGTGATGACATGTGGGATGGAGTATTGTGATGAGACTCATCATGGAGCATTCTGATAACAAATGCCATGGAGCATTGTGATGACAGGCATCATGGAGCATTGTAAAGAAAGGGGCAATGGGGAATTTTAATGACAATAGAGAAATGTGAAGAAAATTTTCAGCGAGCATAGTGATTAAAGTGGCCTTTGAGAATTGTGATGAAAAGCGACATAGAGCATTGTGATGACAAAGGTCATGGAGAACTGTGATAATCAGGGTCATGTAGCATTGTGATGACACGGTCATGGAACATTGTGACGACAAGAATTCTGGAGCAATGTGATGACACGGGCCATGGAGAATTGTGATGACATGGTCATGGAACATTGTGAAGAAAAGAATTCTGGAGCATTGTTATGACAAGGGCCATGGAGCATTGTGATGACAAGTGTCATGGAGCATTGTAATGAAAGATTTCATTGTGCAAGGTGATGTCATAGGGGATGGAGTATTGTGATGAATCTGGTCCTGGAGCATTGTGATAACAAAGCCATGGAGCATTGTGATGACAGGCATCATGGAGCATTGTGAAGAAAGGGGCCATGGGGAATTGTAATGACAATAGAGAAATGTGATGAAAATGGTCAGCGAGCATAGTGATTAAAGTGGTCATTGAGAATTGTGTTGAAAAGCGATATAGAGCATTGTGATGACAAACGTCATGGAGAACTGTGATGACCAGGGTCATGTAGCATTGTAAAGACATGGTCATGGAACATTGTGATGACAAGAATTATTGAGCATTGTGATGACACGGTCATGGAACATTGTGATTGCAAGAATTCTGGATCATTGTGATGACCAGGCCATGGAGAATTGTAATGAAAGGTTTCATTGTGCACTGTGGTGACAAGGGGGATGGAGTATTGTGATGAAACTGGTCCTGGAGCATTGTGATAATAAAAGCCATGGAGCATTGTGATGACAGGCATCATGCAGCTTTGTGAAGAAAGGGTCCATGTGGAATTGTAATGACAATAGAGAAAGGTGATGAAAATTGTCAGCGAGCATAGTGATTAAAGCGGTCATTGAGAATTGTGATAACATCGTCATGGAACATTGGGATGACAAGAAATCTGGATCATTGTGATGACAATGGCCATGGAGCATTGTGATGACAAGAATTCTGGAGCATTGTAATGACAATGGCCATGGAGAATTCTGATGATATGGTCATGGTACATTGTGATGACAAGAATTCAGGAGCATTGTGATGACAAGTGTCATGGAGCATTGTGATGAGAAGTGTCATGGAGCATTGTAATGAAAGGTTTCATTGTGCACCGTGATGACATGTGGGATGGAGTATTGTGATGAAACTGGTCCTGGAGCATTTTGATAAAAAAAGCCATGGAGCATTGTGATGACAGGCATCATGGAGCATTGTAAAGAAAGGGGCAATGGGGAATTGTAATGACAATAGAGAAATGTGAGGAAAATGGTCAGCGAGCATAGTGATTAAAGTGGTCTTTGAGAATTGTGATGAAAAGCGTCATAGAGCATTGTGATGACAAAGGTCATGGAGAAATCTGATAACCAGGGTCATGTAGCATTGTGATGACACGGTCATGGAACTTTGTGATGAATAGAATTCTGGAGCATTGTGATGACAAATGCCATGGAGCAATGTGATGACACCGTCATGGAACATTGTGATGAAAAGAATTCTGGAGCATTGTGATGACAAATGCCATGGAGCAATGTGATGACACCGTCATGGAACATTGTGATGAAAAGAAATCTGGAGCATTGTGATGACAAGGGCCATGGGGCATTGTGATGACACGATCATGGAACATTGTGATGAAAAGAAATCTGGAGCATTGTGATGACAAGGGCCATGGAGCATTGTGATGACATGGTCATGGAACATTGTGATGACAAGTAATCTGGAGCATTGTGATGACAAGGGCCATGGAGCATTGTGATGACACGGTCATGGAACATTGTGATGACAAGAAATCTGGAGCATTGTGATGACAATGGCCATGGAACATTGTGATGACACGGTCATGGAACATTGTGATGACAAGAATTATTGAGCATTATGATGACATGGTCATGGAACATTGTGATGACAAGAATTCTGGAGCATTGTGATGACAAGCGCCATGGAGCATTGTGATGACACAGTTATAGAACATTGTGATGACAAGAATTCTGGAGCATTGTGATGACAAGGGCCATGGAGCATTGTGATGACAAGTGTCATGGAGCATTGTAATGAAAGGTTACATTCTACACCGTGATGACCTGTGGGATGGATCATTGTGATGAAACTGGTCCTGGAGCATTCTGATAACAAAAGCCATGGAACATTGTCATGACAGGCATGATGGAGCATTTTAAAGAAAGGGGCAATGGGGAATTGTAATGACAATAGAGAAATGTGATGAAAATGGTCAGCAAGCATAGAGATTAAAGTGTTCTTTGAGAATTGTGATGAAAAGCGACATAGAGCATTGTGATGACAAAGGTCATGGAGAACTGTGATGACCAGTGTCATGTAGCATTGTGATGACATGGTCTTGGAACATTGTGATGAGGAGAATTATGGAGCATTGTGATGACACGGTCATGGAACATTCTGATGACAAGAATTCTGGAGCATTGTGATGCCAATGCCATGGAGAATTGTGTTGACATGGTCATGGAACTTTGTGATGACAAGAATTCTGGAGCACTGTGTTGACAAGGGCCTTGGAGCATTGTGATGACAAGTGTCATGGAGCATTGTAATGAAAGGTTTCCTTGTGCACCGTGATGACATGTGGGATGGAGTATTGTGATGAAACTGGTCCTGGAGAATTCTGATAACAAAAGCCATGGAGCATTGTGATGACAGGCATCATGGAGCATTGTGAAGAAAGGGGCAATGGGGAAATGTAATGACAATAGAGAAATGTGAGGAAAATTGTGAGCGAGCATAGTGATTAAAGTGGTCTTTGAGAATTGTGATGAAAAGCGTCATAGAGCATTGTGATGACAAAGGTCATGGAGAACTGTGATGACGAGGGTCATGTAGATTTGTGATGACACGGTGATGGAACATTGTGATGACAAGAATTATGGAGCATTGTGATGACACGGTCATGGAACATTGTGATGACAAGAATTCTGGAGCATTGTGATGACAAGGGCCATGGAGCATTGTGATGACATGGTCATGGAACATTGTGATGACAAGTAATCTGGAGCAGTGTGATGACAAGGGCCATGGAGCATTGTGATGACACGGTCATGGAACATTGTGATGACAAGAAATCTGGAGCATTGTGATGACAATGGCCATGGAACATTGTGATGACACGGTCATGGAACATTGTGATGACAAGAATTATTGAGCATTATGATGACATGGTCATGGAACATTGTGATGACAAGAATTCTGGAGCATTGTGATGACAAGGGCCATGGAGAATTGTAATGAAATGTTTCATTGTGCACTGTGGTGACAAGGGGGATGGAGTATTGTGATGAAACTGGTCCTGGAGCATTGTGATAACAAAAGCCATGGAGCATTGTGATGACAGGCATCATGGAGCATTGTGAAGAAAGGGGCCATGTGGAATTGTAATGACAATGGAGAAATGTGATGAAAATGGTCAGCGAGCATAGTGATAAAAGTGGTCATTGAGAATTGTGATAACATGGTCATGGAACATTGGGATGACAAGAATTCTGGAGCATTGTGATGACAAGGGCCATGGAGCATTGTGATGACACGGTCATGGAACATTGTGATGACAAGAATTCTGGAGCATTGTGATGACAAGGGCCGTGGAGCTTTGTGATGACACGGTCATGGAACTTTGTGATGACAAGAAATCTGGAGCATTGAGATGACAATGGCCATGGAGCATTGTGATGACACAGTTATAGAACATTGTGATGACAAGAATTCTGGAGCATTGTGATGACAAGGGCCATGGAGCATTGTGATGACAAGTGTCATGGAGCATTGTAATGAAAGGTTACATTCTACACCGTGATGACCTGTGGGATGGAGTATTGTGATGAAACTTGTCCTGGAGCATTCTGATAACAAAAGCCATGGAACATTGTCATGACAGGCATGATGGAGCATTTTAAAGAAAGGGGCAATGGGGAATTGTAATGACAATAGAGAAATGTGATGAAAATGGTCAGCAAGCATAGAGATTAAAGTGTTCTTTGAGAATTGTGATGAAAAGCGACATAGAGCATTGTGATGACAAAGGTCATGGAGAACTGTGATGACCAGTGTCATGTAGCATTGTGATGACATGGTCATGGAACATTGTGATGAGAAGAATTATGGAGCATTTTGATGACACGGTCATGGAACATTCTGATGACAAGAATTCTGGAGCATTGTGATGCCAATGCCATGGAGAATTGTGTTGACATGGTCATGGAACTTTGTGATGACAAGAATTCTGGAGCACTGTGTTGACAAGGGCCTTGGAGCATTGTGATGACAAGTGTCATGGAGCATTGTAATGAAAGGTTTCCTTGTGCACCGTGATGACATGTGGGATGGAGTATTGTGATGAAACTCGTCCTGGAGCATTCTGATAACAAAAGCCGTGGAGCATTGTGATGACAGGCATCATGGAGCACTGTGAAGAAAGGGGCAATGGGGAATTGTAATGACAATAGAGAAATGTGATGAAAATGGTCAGCGAGCATAGTGATTAAAGTGGTCTTTGAGAATTGTGATGAAAAGCGTCATAGAGTATTGTGATGACAAAGGTCATGGAGAACTGTGATGACGAGGGTCATGTAGAATTGTGATGACACGGTCATGGAACATTGTGATGAAAAGAATTCTGGAGCATTGTGATGACAAATGCCATGGAGCAATGTGATGACACCGTCATGGAACATTGTGATGAAAAGAAATCTGGAGCATTGTGATGACAAGGGACATGGGGCATTGTGATGAAAAGAAATCTGGAGCATTGTGATGACAAGGGCCATGGAGCATTGTGATGACATGGTCATGGAACATTGTGATGACAAGTAATCTGGAGCATTGTGATGACAAGGGCCATGGAGCATTGTGATGACACGGTCATGGAACATTGTGATGAGAAGAAATCTGGAGCATTGTGATGACAATGGCCATGGAACATTGTGATGACACGGTCATGGAACATTGTGATGACAAGAATTATTGAGCATTATGATGACATGGTCATGGAACATTGTGATGACAAGAATTCTGCAGCATTGTGATGACAAGCGCCATGGAGCATTGTGATGACACAGTTATAGAACATTGTGATGACAAGAATTCTGGAGCATTGTGATGACAAGGGCCATGGAGCATTGTGATGACAAGTGTCATGGAGCATTGTAATGAAAGGTTACATTCTACACCGTGATGACCTGTGGGATGGATTATTGTGATGAAACTGGTCCTGGAGCATTCTGATAACAAAAGCCATGGAACATTGTCATGACAGGCATGATGGAGCATTTTAAAGAAAGGGGCAATGGGGAATTGTAATGACAATAGAGAAATGTGATGAAAATGGTCAGCAAGCATAGAGATTAAAGTGTTCTTTGAGAATTGTGATGAAAAGCGACATAGAGCATTGTGATGACAAAGGTCATGGAGAACTGTGATGACCAGTGTCATGTAGCATTGTGATGACATGGTCTTGGAACATTGTGATGAGGAGAATTATGGAGCATTGTGATGACACGGTCATGGAACATTCTGATGACAAGAATTCTGGAGCATTGTGATGCCAATGCCATGGAGAATTGTGTTGACATGGTCATGGAACTTTGTGATGACAAGAATTCTGGAGCACTGTGTTGACAAGGGCCTTGGAGCATTGTGATGACAAGTGTCATGGAGCATTGTAATGAAAGGTTTCCTTGTGCACCGTGATGACATGTGGGATGGAGTATTGTGATGAAACTGGTCCTGGAGAATTCTGATAACAAAAGCCATGGAGCATTGTGATGACAGGCATCATGGAGCATTGTGAAGAAAGGGGCAATGGGGAAATGTAATGACAATAGAGAAATGTGATGAAAATGGTGAGCGAGCATAGTGATTAAAGTGGTCTTTGAGAATTGTGATGAAAAGCGTCATAGAGCATTGTGATGACAAAGGTCATGGAGAACTGTGATGACGAGGGTCATGTAGATTTGTGATGACACGGTGATGGAACATTGTGATGACAAGAATTATGGAGCATTGTGATGACACGGTCATGGAACATTGTGATGACAAGAATTCTGGAGCATTGTGATGACAAGGGCCATGGAGCATTGTGATGACATGGTCATGGAACATTGTGATGACAAGTAATCTGGAGCAGTGTGATGACAAGGGCCATGGAGCATTGTGATGACACGGTCATGGAACATTGTGATGACAAGAAATCTGGAGCATTGTGATGACAATGGCCATGGAACATTGTGATGACACGGTCATGGAACATTGTGATGACAAGAATTATTGAGCATTATGATGACATGGTCATGGAACATTGTGATGACAAGAATTCTGGAGCATTGTGATGACAAGGGCCATGGAGAATTGTAATGAAAGGTTTCATTGTGCACTGTGGTGACAAGGGGGATGGAGTATTGTGATGAAACTGGTCCTGGAGCATTGTGATAACAAAAGCCATGGAGCATTGTGATGACAGGCATCATGGAGCATTGTGAAGAAAGGGGCCATGTGGAATTGTAATGACAATAGAGAAATGTGATGAAAATGGTCAGCGAGCATAGTGATAAAAGTGGTCATTGAGAATTGTGATAACATGGTCATGGAACATTGGGATGACAAGAATTCTGGAGCATTGTGATGACAAGGGCCATGGAGCATTGTGATGACAAGTGTCATGGAGCATTGTAATGAAAGGTTACATTCTACACCGTGATGACCAGTGGGATGGAGTATTGTGATGAAACTGGTCCTGGAGCATTCTGATAACAAAAGCCATGGAACATTGTCATGACAGGCATGATGGAGCATTTTAAAGAAAGGGGCAATGGGGAATTGTAATGACAATAGAGAAATGTGATGAAAATGGTCAGCAAGCATAGAGATTAAAGTGTTCTTTGAGAATTGTGATGAAAAGCGACATAGAGCATTGTGATGACAAAGGTCATGGAGAACTGTGATGACCAGTGTCATGTAGCATTGTGATGACATGGTCATGGAACATTGTGATGAGAAGAATTATGGAGCATTGTGATGACACGGTCATGGAACATTCTGATGACAAGTATTCTGGAGCATTGTGATGCCAATGCCATGGCGAATTGTGTTGACATGGTCATGAAACTTTGTGATGACAAGAATTCTGGAGCACTGTGTTGACAAGGGCCTTGGAGCATTGTGATGACAAGTGTCATGGAGCATTGTAATGAAAGGTTTCCTTGTGCACCGTGATGACATGTGGGATGGAGTATTGTGATGAGACTGGTCATGGAGCATTCTGATAACAAATGCCATGGAGCATTGTGATGACAGGCATCATGGAGCATTGTAAAGAAAGGGGCAATGGGGAATTGTAATGACAATAGAGAAATGTGAAGAAAATTTTCAGCGAGCATAGTGATTAAAGTGGCCTTTGAGAATTGTGATGAAAAGCGACATAGAGCATTGTGATGACAAAGGTCATGGAGAACTGTGATAATCAGGGTCATGTAGCATTGTGATGACACGGTCATGGAAAATTGTGACGACAAGAATTCTGGAGCATTGTGATGACACGGGCCATGGAGAATTGTGATGACATGGTCATGGAACATTGTGAAGAAAAGAATTCTGGAGCATTGTTATGACAAGGGCCATGGAGCATTGTGATGACAAGTGTCATGGAGCATTGTAATGAAAGATTTTATTGTGCAAGGTGATGTCATAGGGGATGGAGTATTGTGATGAATCTGGTCCTGGAGCATTGTGATAACAAAGCCATGGAGCATTGTGATGACAGGCATCATGGAGCATTGTGAAGAAAGGGGCCATGGGGAATTGTAATGACAATAGAGAAATGTGATGAAAATGGTCAGCGAGCATAGTGATTAAAGTGGTCATTGAGAATTGTGTTGAAAAGCGATATAGAGCATTGTGATGACAAACGTCATGGAGAACTGTGATGACCAGGGTCATGTAGCATTGTAAAGACATGGTCATGGAACATTGTGATGACAAGAATTATTGAGCATTGTGATGACACGGTCATGGAACATTGTGATTGCAAGAATTCTGGATCATTGTGATGACCAGGCCATGGAGAATTGTAATGAAAGGTTTCATTGTGCACTGTGGTGACAAGGGGGATGGAGTATTGTGATGAAACTGGTCCTGGAGCATTGTGATAATAAAAGCCATGGAGCATTGTGATGACAGGCATCATGCAGCTTTGTGAAGAAAGGGTCCATGTGGAATTGTAATGACAATAGAGAAAGGTGATGAAAATTGTCAGCGAGCATAGTGATTAAAGCGGTCATTGAGAATTGTGATAACATCGTCATGGAACATTGGGATGACAAGAAATCTGGATCATTGTGATGACAATGGCCATGGAGCATTGTGATGACAAGAATTCTGGAGCATTGTAATGACAATGGCCATGGAGAATTCTGATGATATGGTCATGGTACATTGTGATGACAAGAATTCTGGAGCATTGTGATGACAAGTGTCATGGAGCATTGTGATGAGAAGTGTCATGGAGCATTGTAATGAAAGGTTTCATTGTGCACCGTGATGACATGTGGGATGGAGTATTGTGATGAAACTGGTCCTGGAGCATTTTGATAAAAAAAGCCATGGAGCATTGTGATGACAGGCATCATGGAGCATTGTAAAGAAAGGGGCAATGGGGAATTGTAATGACAATAGAGAAATGTGAGGAAAATGGTCAGCGAGCATAGTGATTAAAGTGGTCTTTGAGAATTGTGATGAAAAGCGTCATAGAGCATTGTGATGACAAAGGTCATGGAGAAATCTGATAACCAGGGTCATGTAGCATTGTGATGACACGGTCATGGAACTTTGTGATGAATAGAATTCTGGAGCATTGTGATGACAAATGCCATGGAGCAATGTGATGACACCGTCATGGAACATTGTGATGAAAAGAAATCTGGAGCATTGTGATGACAAGGGCCATGGGGCATTGTGATGACACGATCATGGAACATTGTGATGAAAAGAAATCTGGAGCATTGTGATGACAAGGGCCATGGAGCATTGTGATGACATGGTCATGGAACATTGTGATGACAAGTAATCTGGAGCATTGTGATGACAAGGGCCATGGAGCATTGTGATGACACGGTCATGGAACATTGTGATGACAAGAAATCTGGAGCATTGTGATGACAATGGCCATGGAACATTGTGATGACACGGTCATGGAACATTGTGATGACAAGAATTATTGAGCATTATGATGACATGGTCATGGAACATTGTGATGACAAGAATTCTGGAGCATTGTGATGACAAGCGCCATGGAGCATTGTGATGACACAGTTATAGAACATTGTGATGACAAGAATTCTGGAGCATTGTGATGACAAGGGCCATGGAGCATTGTGATGACAAGTGTCATGGAGCATTGTAATGAAAGGTTACATTCTACACCGTGATGACCTGTGGGATGGATTATTGTGATGAAACTGGTCCTGGAGCATTCTGATAACAAAAGCCATGGAACATTGTCATGACAGGCATGATGGAGCATTTTAAAGAAAGGGGCAATGGGGAATTGTAATGACAATAGAGAAATGTGATGAAAATGGTCAGCAAGCATAGAGATTAAAGTGTTCTTTGAGAATTGTGATGAAAAGCGACATAGAGCATTGTGATGACAAAGGTCATGGAGAACTGTGATGACCAGTGTCATGTAGCATTGTGATGACATGGTCTTGGAACATTGTGATGAGGAGAATTATGGAGCATTGTGATGACACGGTCATGGAACATTCTGATGACAAGAATTCTGGAGCATTGTGATGCCAATGCCATGGAGAATTGTGTTGACATGGTCATGGAACTTTGTGATGACAAGAATTCTGGAGCACTGTGTTGACAAGGGCCTTGGAGCATTGTGATGACAAGTGTCATGGAGCATTGTAATGAAAGGTTTCCTTGTGCACCGTGATGACATGTGGGATGGAGTATTGTGATGAAACTGGTCCTGGAGAATTCTGATAACAAAAGCCATGGAGCATTGTGATGACAGGCATCATGGAGCATTGTGAAGAAAGGGGCAATGGGGAAATGTAATGACAATAGAGAAATGTGAGGAAAATGGTGAGCGAGCATAGTGATTAAAGTGGTCTTTGAGAATTGTGATGAAAAGCGTCATAGAGCATTGTGATGACAAAGGTCATGGAGAACTGTGATGACGAGGGTCATGTAGATTTGTGATGACACGGTGATGGAACATTGTGATGACAAGAATTATGGAGCATTGTGATGACACGGTCATGGAACATTGTGATGACAAGAAATCTGGAGCATTGTGATGACAATGGCCATGGAACATTGTGATGACACGGTCATGGAACATTGTGATGACAAGAATTATTGAGCATTATGATGACATGGTCATGGAACATTGTGATGACAAGAATTCTGGAGCATTGTGATGACAAGGGCCATGGAGAATTGTAATGAAATGTTTCATTGTGCACTGTGGTGACAAGGGGGATGGAGTATTGTGATGAAACTGGTCCTGGAGCATTGTGATAACAAAAGCCATGGAGCATTGTGATGACAGGCATCATGGAGCATTGTGAAGAAAGGGGCCATGTGGAATTGTAATGACAATGGAGAAATGTGATGAAAATGGTCAGCGAGCATAGTGATAAAAGTGGTCATTGAGAATTGTGATAACATGGTCATGGAACATTGGGATGACAAGAATTCTGGAGCATTGTGATGACAAGGGCCATGGAGCATTGTGATGACACGGTCATGGAACATTGTGATGACAAGAATTCTGGAGCATTGTGATGACAAGGGCCGTGGAGCTTTGTGATGACACGGTCATGGAACTTTGTGATGACAAGAAATCTGGAGCATTGAGATGACAATGGCCATGGAGCATTGTGATGACACAGTTATAGAACATTGTGATGACAAGAATTCTGGAGCATTGTGATGACAAGGGCCATGGAGCATTGTGATGACAAGTGTCATGGAGCATTGTAATGAAAGGTTACATTCTACACCGTGATGACCTGTGGGATGGAGTATTGTGATGAAACTTGTCCTGGAGCATTCTGATAACAAAAGCCATGGAACATTGTCATGACAGGCATGATGGAGCATTTTAAAGAAAGGGGCAATGGGGAATTGTAATGACAATAGAGAAATGTGATGAAAATGGTCAGCAAGCATAGAGATTAAAGTGTTCTTTGAGAATTGTGATGAAAAGCGACATAGAGCATTGTGATGACAAAGGTCATGGAGAACTGTGATGACCAGTGTCATGTAGCATTGTGATGACATGGTCATGGAACATTGTGATGAGAAGAATTATGGAGCATTTTGATGACACGGTCATGGAACATTCTGATGACAAGAATTCTGGAGCATTGTGATGCCAATGCCATGGAGAATTGTGTTGACATGGTCATGGAACTTTGTGATGACAAGAATTCTGGAGCACTGTGTTGACAAGGGCCTTGGAGCATTGTGATGACAAGTGTCATGGAGCATTGTAATGAAAGGTTTCCTTGTGCACCGTGATGACATGTGGGATGGAGTATTGTGATGAAACTCGTCCTGGAGCATGCTGATAACAAAAGCCGTGGAGCATTGTGATGACAGGCATCATGGAGCACTGTGAAGAAAGGGGCAATGGGGAATTGTAATGACAATAGAGAAATGTGATGAAAATGGTCAGCGAGCATAGTGATTAAAGTGGTCTTTGAGAATTGTGATGAAAAGCGTCATAGAGTATTGTGATGACAAAGGTCATGGAGAACTGTGATGACGAGGGTCATGTAGAATTGTGATGACACGGTCATGGAACATTGTGATGAAAAGAATTCTGGAGCATTGTGATGACAAATGCCATGGAGCAATGTGATGACACCGTCATGGAACATTGTGATGAAAAGAAATCTGGAGCATTGTGATGACAAGGGCCATGGAGCATTGTGATGACATGGTCATGGAACATTGTGATGACAAGTAATCTGGAGCATTGTGATGACAAGGGCCATGGAGCATTGTGATGACACGGTCATGGAACATTGTGATGAGAAGAAATCTGGAGCATTGTGATGACAATGGCCATGGAACATTGTGATGACACGGTCATGGAACATTGTGATGACAAGAATTATTGAGCATTATGATGACATGGTCATGGAACATTGTGATGACAAGAATTCTGGAGCATTGTGATGACAAGCGCCATGGAGCATTGTGATGACACAGTTATAGAACATTGTGATGACAAGAATTCTGGAGCATTGTGATGACAATGGCCATGGAGCATTGTGATGACAAGTGTCATGGAGCATTGTAATGAAAGGTTACATTCTACACCGTGATGACCTGTGGGATGGATTATTGTGATGAAACTGGTCCTGGAGCATTCTGATAACAAAAGCCATGGAACATTGTCATGACAGGCATGATGGAGCATTTTAAAGAAAGGGGCAATGGGGAATTGTAATGACAATAGAGAAATGTGATGAAAATGGTCAGCAAGCATAGAGATTAAAGTGTTCTTTGAGAATTGTGATGAAAAGCGACATAGAGCATTGTGATGACAAAGGTCATGGAGAACTGTGATGACCAGTGTCATGTAGCATTGTGATGACATGGTCTTGGAACATTGTGATGAGGAGAATTATGGAGCATTGTGATGACACGGTCATGGAACATTCTGATGACAAGAATTCTGGAGCATTGTGATGCCAATGCCATGGAGAATTGTGTTGACATGGTCATGGAACTTTGTGATGACAAGAATTCTGGAGCACTGTGTTGACAAGGGCCTTGGAGCATTGTGATGACAAGTGTCATGGAGGATTGTAATGAAAGGTTTCCTTGTGCACCGTGATGACATGTGGGATGGAGTATTGTGATGAAACTGGTCCTGGAGAATTCTGATAACAAAAGCCATGGAGCATTGTGATGACAGGCATCATGGAGCATTGTGAAGAAAGGGGCAATGGGGAAATGTAATGACAATAGAGAAATGTGAGGAAAATGGTGAGCGAGCATAGTGATTAAAGTGGTCTTGGAGAATTGTGATGAAAAGCGTCATAGAGCATTGTGATGACAAAGGTCATGGAGAACTGTGATGACGAGGGTCATGTAGATTTGTGATGACACGGTGATGGAACATTGTGATGACAAGAATTATGGAGCATTGTGATGACACGGTCATGGAACATTGTGATGACAAGAATTCTGGAGCATTGTGATGACAAGGGCCATGGAGCATTGTGATGACATGGTCATGGAACATTGTGATGACAAGTAATCTGGAGCAGTGTGATGACAAGGGCCATGGAGCATTGTGATGACACGGTCATGGAACATTGTGATGACAAGAAATCTGGAGCATTGTGATGACAATGGCCATGGAACATTGTGATGACACGGTCATGGAACATTGTGATGACAAGAATTATTGAGCATTATGATGACATGGTCATGGAACATTGTGATGACAAGAATTCTGGAGCATTGTGATGACAAGGGCCATGGAGAATTGTAATGAAAGGTTTCATTGTGCACTGTGGTGACAAGGGGGATGGAGTATTGTGATGAAACTGGTCCTGGAGCATTGTGATAACAAAAGCCATGGAGTATTGTGATGACAGGCATCATGGAGCATTGTGAAGAAAGGGGCCATGTGGAATTGTAATGACAATAGAGAAATGTGATGAAAATGGTCAGCGAGCATAGTGATAAAAGTGGTCATTGAGAATTGTGATAACATGGTCATGGAACATTGGGATGACAAGAATTCTGGAGCATTGTGATGACAAGGGCCATGGAGCACTGTGATGACAAGTGTCATGGAGCATTGTAATGAAAGGTTACATTCTACACCGTGATGACCAGTGGGATGGAGTATTGTGATGAAACTGGTCCTGGAGCATTCTGATAACAAAAGCCATGGAACATTGTCATGACAGGCATGATGGAGCATTTTAAAGAAAGGGGCAATGGGGAATTGTAATGACAATAGAGAAATGTGATGAAAATGGTCAGCAAGCATAGAGATTAAAGTGTTCTTTGAGAATTGTGATGAAAAGCGACATAGAGCATTGTGATGACAAAGGTCATGGAGAACTGTGATGACCAGTGTCATGTAGCATTGTGATGACATGGTCATGGAACATTGTGATGAGAAGAATTATGGAGCATTGTGATGACACGGTCATGGAACATTCTGATGACAAGTATTCTGGAGCATTGTGATGCCAATGCCATGGCGAATTGTGTTGACATGGTCATGAAACTTTGTGATGACAAGAATTCTGGAGCACTGTGTTGACAAGGGCCTTGGAGCATTGTGATGACAAGTGTCATGGAGCATTGTAATGAAAGGTTTCCTTGTGCACCGTGATGACATGTGGGATGGAGTATTGTGATGAGACTGGTCATGGAGCATTCTGATAACAAATGCCATGGAGCATTGTGATGACAGGCATCATGGAGCATTGTAAAGAAAGGGGCAATGGGGAATTGTAATGACAATAGAGAAATGTGAAGAAAATTTTCAGCGAGCATAGTGATTAAAGTGGCCTTTGAGAATTGTGATGAAAAGCGACATAGAGCATTGTGATGACAAAGGTCATGGAGAACTGTGATAATCAGGGTCATGTAGCATTGTGATGACACGGTCATGGAACATTGTGATGAGAAGAATTATGGAGCATTTTGATGACACGGTCATGGAACATTCTGATGACAAGAATTCTGGAGCATTGTGATGCCAATGCCATGGAGAATTGTGTTGACATGGTCATGGAACTTTGTGATGACAAGAATTCTGGAGCACTGTGTTGACAAGGGCCTTGGAGCATTGTGATGACAAGTGTCATGGAGCATTGTAATGAAAGGTTTCCTTGTGCACCGTGATGACATGTGGGATGGAGTATTGTGATGAAACTGGTCCTGGAGAATTCTGATAACAAAAGCCATGGAGCATTGTGATGACAGGCATCATGGAGCATTGTGAAGAAAGGGGCAATGGGGAAATGTAATGACAATAGAGAAATGTGATGAAAATGGTGAGCGAGCATAGTGATTAAAGTGGTCTTGGAGAATTGTGATGAAAAGCGTCATAGAGCATTGTGATGACAAAGGTCATGGAGAACTGTGATGACGAGGGTCATGTAGATTTGTGATGACACGGTGATGGAACATTGTGATGACAAGAATTATGGAGCATTGTGATGACACGGTCATGGAACATTGTGATGACAAGAATTCTGGAGCATTGTGATGACAAGGGCCATGGAGCATTGTGATGACATGGTCATGGAACATTGTGATGACAAGTAATCTGGAGCAGTGTGATGACAAGGGCCATGGAGCATTGTGATGACACGGTCATGGAACATTGTGATGACAAGAAATCTGGAGCATTGTGATGACAATGGCCATGGAACATTGTGATGACACGGTCATGGAACATTGTGATGACAAGAATTATTGAGCATTATGATGACATGGTCATGGAACATTGTGATGACAAGAATTCTGGAGCATTGTGATGACAAGCGCCATGGAGCATTGTGATGACACAGTTATAGAACATTGTGATGACAAGAATTCTGGAGCATTGTGATGACACGGTCATGGAACATTCTGATGACAAGTATTCTGGAGCATTGTGATGCCAATGCCATGGAGAATTGTGTTGACATGGTCATGAAACTTTGTGATGACAAGAATTCTGGAGCACTGTGTTGACAAGGGCCTTGGAGCATTGTGATGACAAGTGTCATGGAGCATTGTAATGAAAGGTTTCCTTGTGCACCGTGATGACATGTGGGATGGAGTATTGTGATGAAACTGGTCCTGGAGAATTCTGATAACAAAAGCCATGGAGCATTGTGATGACAGGCATCATGGAGCATTGTGAAGAAAGGGGCAATGGGGAAATGTAATGACAATAGAGAAATGTGAGGAAAATGGTGAGCGAGCATAGTGATTAAAGTGGTCTTTGAGAATTGTGATGAAAAGCGTCATAGAGCATTGTGATGACAAAGGTCATGGAGAACTGTGATGACGAGGGTCATGTAGATTTGTGATGACACGGTGATGGAACATTGTGATGACAAGAATTATGGAGCATTGTGATGACACGGTCATGGAACATTGTGATGACAAGAAATCTGGAGCATTGTGATGACAATGGCCATGGAACATTGTGATGACACGGTCATGGAACATTGTGATGACAAGAATTATTGAGCATTATGATGACATGGTCATGGAACATTGTGATGACAAGAATTCTGGAGCATTGTGATGACAAGGGCCATGGAGAATTGTAATGAAATGTTTCATTGTGCACTGTGGTGACAAGGGGGATGGAGTATTGTGATGAAACTGGTCCTGGAGCATTGTGATAACAAAAGCCATGGAGCATTGTGATGACAGGCATCATGGAGCATTGTGAAGAAAGGGGCCATGTGGAATTGTAATGACAATAGAGAAATGTGATGAAAATGGTCAGCGAGCATAGTGATAAAAGTGGTCATTGAGAATTGTGATAACATGGTCATGGAACATTGGGATGACAAGAATTCTGGAGCATTGTGATGACAAGGGCCATGGAGCATTGTGATGACACGGTCATGGAACATTGTGATGACAAGAATTCTGGAGCATTGTGATGACAAGGGCCGTGGAGCTTTGTGATGACACGGTCATGGAACTTTGTGATGACAAGAAATCTGGAGCATTGAGATGACAATGGCCATGGAGCATTGTGATGACACAGTTATAGAACATTGTGATGACAAGAATTCTGGAGCATTGTGATAACAAGGGCCATGGAGCATTGTGATGACAAGTGTCATGGAGCATTGTAATGAAAGGTTACATTCTACACCGTGATGACCTGTGGGATGGAGTATTGTGATGAAACTTGTCCTGGAGCATTCTGATAACAAAAGCCATGGAACATTGTCATGACAGGCATGATGGAGCATTTTAAAGAAAGGGGCAATGGGGAATTGTAATGACAATAGAGAAATGTGATGAAAATGGTCAGCAAGCATAGAGATTAAAGTGTTCTTTGAGAATTGTGATGAAAAGCGACATAGAGCATTGTGATGACAAAGGTCATGGAGAACTGTGATGACCAGTGTCATGTAGCATTGTGATGACATGGTCATGGAACATTGTGATGAGAAGAATTATGGAGCATTTTGATGACACGGTCATGGAACATTCTGATGACAAGAATTCTGGAGCATTGTGATGCCAATGCCATGGAGAATTGTGTTGACATGGTCATGGAACTTTGTGATGACAAGAATTCTGGAGCACTGTGTTGACAAGGGCCTTGGAGCATTGTGATGACAAGTGTCATGGAGCATTGTAATGAAAGGTTTCCTTGTGCACCGTGATGACATGTGGGATGGAGTATTGTGATGAAACTCGTCCTGGAGCATGCTGATAACAAAAGCCGTGGAGCATTGTGATGACAGGCATCATGGAGCACTGTGAAGAAAGGGGCAATGGGGAATTGTAATGACAATAGAGAAATGTGATGAAAATGGTCAGCGAGCATAGTGATTAAAGTGGTCTTTGAGAATTGTGATGAAAAGCGTCATAGAGTATTGTGATGACAAAGGTCATGGAGAACTGTGATGACGAGGGTCATGTAGAATTGTGATGACACGGTCATGGAACATTGTGATGAAAAGAATTCTGGAGCATTGTGATGACAAATGCCATGGAGCAATGTGATGACACCGTCATGGAACATTGTGATGAAAAGAAATCTGGAGCATTGTGATGACAAGGGCCATGGAGCATTGTGATGACATGGTCATGGAACATTGTGATGACAAGTAATCTGGAGCATTGTGATGACAAGGGCCATGGAGCATTGTGATGACACGGTCATGGAACATTGTGATGAGAAGAAATCTGGAGCATTGTGATGACAATGGCCATGGAACATTGTGATGACACGGTCATGGAACATTGTGATGACAAGAATTATTGAGCATTATGATGACATGGTCATGGAACATTGTGATGACAAGAATTCTGGAGCATTGTGATGACAAGCGCCATGGAGCATTGTGATGACACAGTTATAGAACATTGTGATGACAAGAATTCTGGAGCATTGTGATGACAAGGGCCATGGAGCATTGTGATGACAAGTGTCATGGAGCATTGTAATGAAAGGTTACATTCTACACCGTGATGACCTGTGGGATGGATTATTGTGATGAAACTGGTCCTGGAGCATTCTGATAACAAAAGCCATGGAACATTGTCATGACAGGCATGATGGAGCATTTTAAAGAAAGGGGCAATGGGGAATTGTAATGACAATAGAGAAATGTGATGAAAATGGTCAGCAAGCATAGAGATTAAAGTGTTCTTTGAGAATTGTGATGAAAAGCGACATAGAGCATTGTGATGACAAAGGTCATGGAGAACTGTGATGACCAGTGTCATGTAGCATTGTGATGACATGGTCTTGGAACATTGTGATGAGGAGAATTATGGAGCATTGTGATGACACGGTCATGGAACATTCTGATGACAAGAATTCTGGAGCATTGTGATGCCAATGCCATGGAGAATTGTGTTGACATGGTCATGGAACTTTGTGATGACAAGAATTCTGGAGCACTGTGTTGACAAGGGCCTTGGAGCATTGTGATGACAAGTGTCATGGAGGATTGTAATGAAAGGTTTCCTTGTGCACCGTGATGACATGTGGGATGGAGTATTGTGATGAAACTGGTCCTGGAGAATTCTGATAACAAAAGCCATGGAGCATTGTGATGACAGGCATCATGGAGCATTGTGAAGAAAGGGGCAATGGGGAAATGTAATGACAATAGAGAAATGTGAGGAAAATGGTGAGCGAGCATAGTGATTAAAGTGGTCTTGGAGAATTGTGATGAAAAGCGTCATAGAGCATTGTGATGACAAAGGTCATGGAGAACTGTGATGACGAGGGTCATGTAGATTTGTGATGACACGGTGATGGAACATTGTGATGACAAGAATTATGGAGCATTGTGATGACACGGTCATGGAACATTGTGATGACAAGAATTCTGGAGCATTGTGATGACAAGGGCCATGGAGCATTGTGATGACATGGTCATGGAACATTGTGATGACAAGTAATCTGGAGCAGTGTGATGACAAGGGCCATGGAGCATTGTGATGACACGGTCATGGAACATTGTGATGACAAGAAATCTGGAGCATTGTGATGACAATGGCCATGGAACATTGTGATGACACGGTCATGGAACATTGTGATGACAAGAATTATTGAGCATTATGATGACATGGTCATGGAACATTGTGATGACAAGAATTCTGGAGCATTGTGATGACAAGGGCCATGGAGAATTGTAATGAAAGGTTTCATTGTGCACTGTGGTGACAAGGGGGATGGAGTATTGTGATGAAACTGGTCCTGGAGCATTGTGATAACAAAAGCCATGGAGTATTGTGATGACAGGCATCATGGAGCATTGTGAAGAAAGGGGCCATGTGGAATTGTAATGACAATAGAGAAATGTGATGAAAATGGTCAGCGAGCATAGTGATAAAAGTGGTCATTGAGAATTGTGATAACATGGTCATGGAACATTGGGATGACAAGAATTCTGGAGCATTGTGATGACAAGGGCCATGGAGCACTGTGATGACAAGTGTCATGGAGCATTGTAATGAAAGGTTACATTCTACACCGTGATGACCAGTGGGATGGAGTATTGTGATGAAACTGGTCCTGGAGCATTCTGATAACAAAAGCCATGGAACATTGTCATGACAGGCATGATGGAGCATTTTAAAGAAAGGGGCAATGGGGAATTGTAATGACAATAGAGAAATGTGATGAAAATGGTCAGCAAGCATAGAGATTAAAGTGTTCTTTGAGAATTGTGATGAAAAGCGACATAGAGCATTGTGATGACAAAGGTCATGGAGAACTGTGATGACCAGTGTCATGTAGCATTGTGATGACATGGTCATGGAACATTGTGATGAGAAGAATTATGGAGCATTGTGATGACACGGTCATGGAACATTCTGATGACAAGTATTCTGGAGCATTGTGATGCCAATGCCATGGCGAATTGTGTTGACATGGTCATGAAACTTTGTGATGACAAGAATTCTGGAGCACTGTGTTGACAAGGGCCTTGGAGCATTGTGATGACAAGTGTCATGGAGCATTGTAATGAAAGGTTTCCTTGTGCACCGTGATGACATGTGGGATGGAGTATTGTGATGAGACTGGTCATGGAGCATTCTGATAACAAATGCCATGGAGCATTGTGATGACAGGCATCATGGAGCATTGTAAAGAAAGGGGCAATGGGGAATTGTAATGACAATAGAGAAATGTGAAGAAAATTTTCAGCGAGCATAGTGATTAAAGTGGCCTTTGAGAATTGTGATGAAAAGCGACATAGAGCATTGTGATGACAAAGGTCATGGAGAACTGTGATAATCAGGGTCATGTAGCATTGTGATGACACGGTCATGGAACATTGTGATGAGAAGAATTATGGAGCATTTTGATGACACGGTCATGGAACATTCTGATGACAAGAATTCTGGAGCATTGTGATGCCAATGCCATGGAGAATTGTGTTGACATGGTCATGGAACTTTGTGATGACAAGAATTCTGGAGCACTGTGTTGACAAGGGCCTTGGAGCATTGTGATGACAAGTGTCATGGAGCATTGTAATGAAAGGTTTCCTTGTGCACCGTGATGACATGTGGGATGGAGTATTGTGATGAAACTGGTCCTGGAGAATTCTGATAACAAAAGCCATGGAGCATTGTGATGACAGGCATCATGGAGCATTGTGAAGAAAGGGGCAATGGGGAAATGTAATGACAATAGAGAAATGTGATGAAAATGGTGAGCGAGCATAGTGATTAAAGTGGTCTTGGAGAATTGTGATGAAAAGCGTCATAGAGCATTGTGATGACAAAGGTCATGGAGAACTGTGATGACGAGGGTCATGTAGATTTGTGATGACACGGTGATGGAACATTGTGATGACAAGAATTATGGAGCATTGTGATGACACGGTCATGGAACATTGTGATGACAAGAATTCTGGAGCATTGTGATGACAAGGGCCATGGAGCATTGTGATGACATGGTCATGGAACATTGTGATGACAAGTAATCTGGAGCAGTGTGATGACAAGGGCCATGGAGCATTGTGATGACACGGTCATGGAACATTGTGATGACAAGAAATCTGGAGCATTGTGATGACAATGGCCATGGAACATTGTGATGACACGGTCATGGAACATTGTGATGACAAGAATTATTGAGCATTATGATGACATGGTCATGGAACATTGTGATGACAAGAATTCTGGAGCATTGTGATGACAAGCGCCATGGAGCATTGTGATGACACAGTTATAGAACATTGTGATGACAAGAATTCTGGAGCATTGTGATGACACGGTCATGGAACATTCTGATGACAAGTATTCTGGAGCATTGTGATGCCAATGCCATGGAGAATTGTGTTGACATGGTCATGAAACTTTGTGATGACAAGAATTCTGGAGCACTGTGTTGACAAGGGCCTTGGAGCATTGTGATGACAAGTGTCATGGAGCATTGTAATGAAAGGTTTCCTTGTGCACCGTGATGACATGTGGGATGGAGTATTGTGATGAGACTCATCATGGAGCATTCTGATAACAAATGCCATGGAGCATTGTGATGACAGGCATCATGGAGCATTGTAAAGAAAGGGGCAATGGGGAATTTTAATGACAATAGAGAAATGTGAAGAAAATTTTCAGCGAGCATAGTGATTAAAGTGGCCTTTGAGAATTGTGATGAAAAGCGACATAGAGCATTGTGATGACAAAGGTCATGGAGAACTGTGATAATCAGGGTCATGTAGCATTGTGATGACACGGTCATGGAACATTGTGACGACAAGAATTCTGGAGCAATGTGATGACACGGGCCATGGAGAATTGTGATGACATGGTCATGGAACATTGTGAAGAAAAGAATTCTGGAGCATTGTTATGACAAGGGCCATGGAGCACTGTGATGACAAGTGTCATGGAGCATTGTAATGAAAGGTTACATTCTACACCGTGATGACCAGTGGGATGGAGTATTGTGATGAAACTGGTCCTGGAGCATTCTGATAACAAAAGCCATGGAACATTGTCATGACAGGCATGATGGAGCATTTTAAAGAAAGGGGCAATGGGGAATTGTAATGACAATAGAGAAATGTGATGAAAATGGTCAGCAAGCATAGAGATTAAAGTGTTCTTTGAGAATTGTGATGAAAAGCGACATAGAGCATTGTGATGACAAAGGTCATGGAGAACTGTGATGACCAGTGTCATGTAGCATTGTGATGACATGGTCATGGAACATTGTGATGAGAAGAATTATGGAGCATTGTGATGACACGGTCATGGAACATTCTGATGACAAGTATTCTGGAGCATTGTGATGCCAATGCCATGGCGAATTGTGTTGACATGGTCATGAAACTTTGTGATGACAAGAATTCTGGAGCACTGTGTTGACAAGGGCCTTGGAGCATTGTGATGACAAGTGTCATGGAGCATTGTAATGAAAGGTTTCCTTGTGCACCGTGATGACATGTGGGATGGAGTATTGTGATGAGACTGGTCATGGAGCATTCTGATAACAAATGCCATGGAGCATTGTGATGACAGGCATCATGGAGCATTGTAAAGAAAGGGGCAATGGGGAATTGTAATGACAATAGAGAAATGTGAAGAAAATTTTCAGCGAGCATAGTGATTAAAGTGGCCTTTGAGAATTGTGATGAAAAGCGACATAGAGCATTGTGATGACAAAGGTCATGGAGAACTGTGATAATCAGGGTCATGTAGCATTGTGATGACACGGTCATGGAACATTGTGATGAGAAGAATTATGGAGCATTTTGATGACACGGTCATGGAACATTCTGATGACAAGAATTCTGGAGCATTGTGATGCCAAGGCCATGGAGAATTGTGTTGACATGGTCATGGAACTTTGTGATGACAAGAATTCTGGAGCACTGTGTTGACAAGGGCCTTGGAGCATTGTGATGACAAGTGTCATGGAGCATTGTAATGAAAGGTTTCCTTGTGCACCGTGATGACATGTGGGATGGAGTATTGTGATGAAACTGGTCCTGGAGAATTCTGATAACAAAAGCCATGGAGCATTGTGATGACAGGCATCATGGAGCATTGTGAAGAAAGGGGCAATGGGGAAATGTAATGACAATAGAGAAATGTGATGAAAATGGTGAGCGAGCATAGTGATTAAAGTGGTCTTGGAGAATTGTGATGAAAAGCGTCATAGAGCATTGTGATGACAAAGGTCATGGAGAACTGTGATGACGAGGGTCATGTAGATTTGTGATGACACGGTGATGGAACATTGTGATGACAAGAATTATGGAGCATTGTGATGACACGGTCATGGAACATTGTGATGACAAGAATTCTGGAGCATTGTGATGACAAGGGCCATGGAGCATTGTGATGACATGGTCATGGAACATTGTGATGACAAGTAATCTGGAGCAGTGTGATGACAAGGGCCATGGAGCATTGTGATGACACGGTCATGGAACATTGTGATGACAAGAAATCTGGAGCATTGTGATGACAATGGCCATGGAACATTGTGATGACACGGTCATGGAACATTGTGATGACAAGAATTATTGAGCATTATGATGACATGGTCATGGAACATTGTGATGACAAGAATTCTGGAGCATTGTGATGACAAGCGCCATGGAGCATTGTGATGACACAGTTATAGAACATTGTGATGACAAGAATTCTGGAGCATTGTGATGACACGGTCATGGAACATTCTGATGACAAGTATTCTGGAGCATTGTGATGCCAATGCCATGGAGAATTGTGTTGACATGGTCATGAAACTTTGTGATGACAAGAATTCTGGAGCACTGTGTTGACAAGGGCCTTGGAGCATTGTGATGACAAGTGTCATGGAGCATTGTAATGAAAGGTTTCCTTGTGCACCGTGATGACATGTGGGATGGAGTATTGTGATGAGACTCATCATGGAGCATTCTGATAACAAATGCCATGGAGCATTGTGATGACAGGCATCATGGAGCATTGTAAAGAAAGGGGCAATGGGGAATTTTAATGACAATAGAGAAATGTGAAGAAAATTTTCAGCGAGCATAGTGATTAAAGTGGCCTTTGAGAATTGTGATGAAAAGCGACATAGAGCATTGTGATGACAAAGGTCATGGAGAACTGTGATAATCAGGGTCATGTAGCATTGTGATGACACGGTCATGGAACATTGTGACGACAAGAATTCTGGAGCAATGTGATGACACGGGCCATGGAGAATTGTGATGACATGGTCATGGAACATTGTGAAGAAAAGAATTCTGGAGCATTGTTATGACAAGGGCCATGGAGCATTGTGATGACAAGTGTCATGGAGCATTGTAATGAAAGATTTCATTGTGCAAGGTGATGTCATAGGGGATGGAGTATTGTGATGAATCTGGTCCTGGAGCATTGTGATAACAAAGCCATGGAGCATTGCGATGACAGGCATCATGGAGCATTGTGAAGAAAGGGGCCATGGGGAATTGTAATGACAATAGAGAAATGTGATGAAAATGGTCAGCGAGCATAGTGATTAAAGTGGTCATTGAGAATTGTGTTGAAAAGCGATATAGAGCATTGTGATGACAAACGTCATGGAGAACTGTGATGACCAGGGTCATGTAGCATTGTAAAGACATGGTCATGGAACATTGTGATGACAAGAATTATTGAGCATTGTGATGACACGGTCATGGAACATTGTGATTGCAAGAATTCTGGATCATTGTGATGACCAGGCCATGGAGAATTGTAATGAAAGGTTTCATTGTGCACTGTGGTGACAAGGGGGATGGAGTATTGTGATGAAACTGGTCCTGGAGCATTGTGATAATAAAAGCCATGGAGCATTGTGATGACAGGCATCATGCAGCTTTGTGAAGAAAGGGTCCATGTGGAATTGTAATGACAATAGAGAAAGGTGATGAAAATTGTCAGCGAGCATAGTGATTAAAGCGGTCATTGAGAATTGTGATAACATCGTCATGGAACATTGGGATGACAAGAAATCTGGATCATTGTGATGACAATGGCCATGGAGCATTGTGATGACAAGAATTCTGGAGCATTGTAATGACAATGGCCATGGAGAATTCTGATGATATGGTCATGGTACATTGTGATGACAAGAATTCTGGAGCATTGTGATGACAAGTGTCATGGAGCATTGTGATGAGAAGTGTCATGGAGCATTGTAATGAAAGGTTTCATTGTGCACCGTGATGACATGTGGGATGGAGTATTGTGATGAAACTGGTCCTGGAGCATTTTGATAAAAAAAGCCATGGAGCATTGTGATGACAGGCATCATGGAGCATTGTAAAGAAAGGGGCAATGGGGAATTGTAATGACAATAGAGAAATGTGAGGAAAATGGTCAGCGAGCATAGTGATTAAAGTGGTCTTTGAGAATTGTGATGAAAAGCGTCATAGAGCATTGTGATGACAAAGGTCATGGAGAAATCTGATAACCAGGGTCATGTAGCATTGTGATGACACGGTCATGGAACTTTGTGATGAATAGAATTCTGGAGCATTGTGATGACAAATGCCATGGAGCAATGTGATGACACCGTCATGGAACATTGTGATGAAAAGAATTCTGGAGCATTGTGATGACAAATGCCATGGAGCAATGTGATGACACCGTCATGGAACATTGTGATGAAAAGAAATCTGGAGCATTGTGATGACAAGGGCCATGGGGCATTGTGATGACACGATCATGGAACATTGTGATGAAAAGAAATCTGGAGCATTGTGATGACAAGGGCCATGGAGCATTGTGATGACATGGTCATGGAACATTGTGATGACAAGTAATCTGGAGCATTGTGATGACAAGGGCCATGGAGCATTGTGATGACACGGTCATGGAACATTGTGATGACAAGAAATCTGGAGCATTGTGATGACAATGGCCATGGAACATTGTGATGACACGGTCATGGAACATTGTGATGACAAGAATTATTGAGCATTATGATGACATGGTCATGGAACATTGTGATGACAAGAATTCTGGAGCATTGTGATGACAAGCGCCATGGAGCATTGTGATGACACAGTTATAGAACATTGTGATGACAAGAATTCTGGAGCATTGTGATGACAAGGGCCATGGAGCATTGTGATGACAAGTGTCATGGAGCATTGTAATGAAAGGTTACATTCTACACCGTGATGACCTGTGGGATGGATTATTGTGATGAAACTGGTCCTGGAGCATTCTGATAACAAAAGCCATGGAACATTGTCATGACAGGCATGATGGAGCATTTTAAAGAAAGGGGCAATGGGGAATTGTAATGACAATAGAGAAATGTGATGAAAATGGTCAGCAAGCATAGAGATTAAAGTGTTCTTTGAGAATTGTGATGAAAAGCGACATAGAGCATTGTGATGACAAAGGTCATGGAGAACTGTGATGACCAGTGTCATGTAGCATTGTGATGACATGGTCTTGGAACATTGTGATGAGGAGAATTATGGAGCATTGTGATGACACGGTCATGGAACATTCTGATGACAAGAATTCTGGAGCATTGTGATGCCAATGCCATGGAGAATTGTGTTGACATGGTCATGGAACTTTGTGATGACAAGAATTCTGGAGCACTGTGTTGACAAGGGCCTTGGAGCATTGTGATGACAAGTGTCATGGAGCATTGTAATGAAAGGTTTCCTTGTGCACCGTGATGACATGTGGGATGGAGTATTGTGATGAAACTGGTCCTGGAGAATTCTGATAACAAAAGCCATGGAGCATTGTGATGACAGGCATCATGGAGCATTGTGAAGAAAGGGGCAATGGGGAAATGTAATGACAATAGAGAAATGTGAGGAAAATGGTGAGCGAGCATAGTGATTAAAGTGGTCTTTGAGAATTGTGATGAAAAGCGTCATAGAGCATTGTGATGACAAAGGTCATGGAGAACTGTGATGACGAGGGTCATGTAGATTTGTGATGACACGGTGATGGAACATTGTGATGACAAGAATTATGGAGCATTGTGATGACACGGTCATGGAACATTGTGATGACAAGAATTCTGGAGCATTGTGATGACAAGGGCCATGGAGCATTGTGATGACATGGTCATGGAACATTGTGATGACAAGTAATCTGGAGCAGTGTGATGACAAGGGCCATGGAGCATTGTGATGACACGGTCATGGAACATTGTGATGACAAGAAATCTGGAGCATTGTGATGACAATGGCCATGGAACATTGTGATGACACGGTCATGGAACATTGTGATGACAAGAATTATTGAGCATTATGATGACATGGTCATGGAACATTGTGATGACAAGAATTCTGGAGCATTGTGATGACAAGGGCCATGGAGAATTGTAATGAAATGTTTCATTGTGCACTGTGGTGACAAGGGGGATGGAGTATTGTGATGAAACTGGTCCTGGAGCATTGTGATAACAAAAGCCATGGAGCATTGTGATGACAGGCATCATGGAGCATTGTGAAGAAAGGGGCCATGTGGAATTGTAATGACAATAGAGAAATGTGATGAAAATGGTCAGCGAGCATAGTGATAAAAGTGGTCATTGAGAATTGTGATAACATGGTCATGGAACATTGGGATGACAAGAATTCTGGAGCATTGTGATGACAAGGGCCATGGAGCATTGTGATGACACGGTCATGGAACATTGTGATGACAAGAATTCTGGAGCATTGTGATGACAAGGGCCGTGGAGCTTTGTGATGACACGGTCATGGAACTTTGTGATGACAAGAAATCTGGAGCATTGAGATGACAATGGCCATGGAGCATTGTGATGACACAGTTATAGAACATTGTGATGACAAGAATTCTGGAGCATTGTGATGACAAGGGCCATGGAGCATTGTGATGACAAGTGTCATGGAGCATTGTAATGAAAGGTTACATTCTACACCGTGATGACCTGTGGGATGGAGTATTGTGATGAAACTTGTCCTGGAGCATTCTGATAACAAAAGCCATGGAACATTGTCATGACAGGCATGATGGAGCATTTTAAAGAAAGGGGCAATGGGGAATTGTAATGACAATAGAGAAATGTGATGAAAATGGTCAGCAAGCATAGAGATTAAAGTGTTCTTTGAGAATTGTGATGAAAAGCGACATAGAGCATTGTGATGACAAAGGTCATGGAGAACTGTGATGACCAGTGTCATGTAGCATTGTGATGACATGGTCATGGAACATTGTGATGAGAAGAATTATGGAGCATTTTGATGACACGGTCATGGAACATTCTGATGACAAGAATTCTGGAGCATTGTGATGCCAATGCCATGGAGAATTGTGTTGACATGGTCATGGAACTTTGTGATGACAAGAATTCTGGAGCACTGTGTTGACAAGGGCCTTGGAGCATTGTGATGACAAGTGTCATGGAGCATTGTAATGAAAGGTTTCCTTGTGCACCGTGATGACATGTGGGATGGAGTATTGTGATGAAACTCGTCCTGGAGCATTCTGATAACAAAAGCCGTGGAGCATTGTGATGACAGGCATCATGGAGCACTGTGAAGAAAGGGGCAATGGGGAATTGTAATGACAATAGAGAAATGTGATGAAAATGGTCAGCGAGCATAGTGATTAAAGTGGTCTTTGAGAATTGTGATGAAAAGCGTCATAGAGTATTGTGATGACAAAGGTCATGGAGAACTGTGATGACGAGGGTCATGTAGAATTGTGATGACACGGTCATGGAACATTGTGATGAAAAGAATTCTGGAGCATTGTGATGACAAATGCCATGGAGCAATGTGATGACACCGTCATGGAACATTGTGATGAAAAGAAATCTGGAGCATTGTGATGACAAGGGCCATGGAGCATTGTGATGACATGGTCATGGAACATTGTGATGACAAGTAATCTGGAGCATTGTGATGACAAGGGCCATGGAGCATTGTGATGACACGGTCATGGAACATTGTGATGAGAAGAAATCTGGAGCATTGTGATGACAATGGCCATGGAACATTGTGATGACACGGTCATGGAACATTGTGATGACAAGAATTATTGAGCATTATGATGACATGGTCATGGAACATTGTGATGACAAGAATTCTGGAGCATTGTGATGACAAGCGCCATGGAGCATTGTGATGACACAGTTATAGAACATTGTGATGACAAGAATTCTGGAGCATTGTGATGACAAGGGCCATGGAGCATTGTGATGACAAGTGTCATGGAGCATTGTAATGAAAGGTTACATTCTACACCGTGATGACCTGTGGGATGGATTATTGTGATGAAACTGGTCCTGGAGCATTCTGATAACAAAAGCCATGGAACATTGTCATGACAGGCATGATGGAGCATTTTAAAGAAAGGGGCAATGGGGAATTGTAATGACAATAGAGAAATGTGATGAAAATGGTCAGCAAGCATAGAGATTAAAGTGTTCTTTGAGAATTGTGATGAAAAGCGACATAGAGCATTGTGATGACAAAGGTCATGGAGAACTGTGATGACCAGTGTCATGTAGCATTGTGATGACATGGTCTTGGAACATTGTGATGAGGAGAATTATGGAGCATTGTGATGACACGGTCATGGAACATTCTGATGACAAGAATTCTGGAGCATTGTGATGCCAATGCCATGGAGAATTGTGTTGACATGGTCATGGAACTTTGTGATGACAAGAATTCTGGAGCACTGTGTTGACAAGGGCCTTGGAGCATTGTGATGACAAGTGTCATGGAGCATTGTAATGAAAGGTTTCCTTGTGCACCGTGATGACATGTGGGATGGAGTATTGTGATGAAACTGGTCCTGGAGAATTCTGATAACAAAAGCCATAGAGCATTGTGATGACAGGCATCATGGAGCATTGTGAAGAAAGGGGCAATGGGGAAATGTAATGACAATAGAGAAATGTGATGAAAATGGTGAGCGAGCATAGTGATTAAAGTGGTCTTGGAGAATTGTGATGAAAAGCGTCATAGAGCATTGTGATGACAAAGGTCATGGAGAACTGTGATGACGAGGGTCATGTAGATTTGTGATGACACGGTGATGGAACATTGTGATGACAAGAATTATGGAGCATTGTGATGACACGGTCATGGAACATTGTGATGACAAGAATTCTGGAGCATTGTGATGACAAGGGCCATGGAGCATTGTGATGACATGGTCATGGAACATTGTGATGACAAGTAATCTGGAGCAGTGTGATGACAAGGGCCATGGAGCATTGTGATGACACGGTCATGGAACATTGTGATGACAAGAAATCTGGAGCATTGTGATGACAATGGCCATGGAACATTGTGATGACACGGTCATGGAACATTGTGATGACAAGAATTATTGAGCATTATGATGACATGGTCATGGAACATTGTGATGACAAGAATTCTGGAGCATTGTGATGACAAGGGCCATGGAGAATTGTAATGAAAGGTTTCATTGTGCACTGTGGTGACAAGGGGGATGGAGTATTGTGATGAAACTGGTCCTGGAGCATTGTGATAACAAAAGCCATGGAGTATTGTGATGACAGGCATCATGGAGCATTGTGAAGAAAGGGGCCATGTGGAATTGTAATGACAATAGAGAAATGTGATGAAAATGGTCAGCGAGCATAGTGATAAAAGTGGTCATTGAGAATTGTGATAACATGGTCATGGAACATTGGGATGACAAGAATTCTGGAGCATTGTGATGACAAGGGCCATGGAGCATTGTGATGACAAGTGTCATGGAGCATTGTAATGAAAGGTTACATTCTACACCGTGATGACCAGTGGGATGGAGTATTGTGATGAAACTGGTCCTGGAGCATTCTGATAACAAAAGCCATGGAACATTGTCATGACAGGCATGATGGAGCATTTTAAAGAAAGGGGCAATGGGGAATTGTAATGACAATAGAGAAATGTGATGAAAATGGTCAGCAAGCATAGAGATTAAAGTGTTCTTTGAGAATTGTGATGAAAAGCGACATAGAGCATTGTGATGACAAAGGTCATGGAGAACTGTGATGACCAGTGTCATGTAGCATTGTGATGACATGGTCATGGAACATTGTGATGAGAAGAATTATGGAGCATTGTGATGACACGGTCATGGAACATTCTGATGACAAGTATTCTGGAGCATTGTGATGCCAATGCCATGGCGAATTGTGTTGACATGGTCATGAAACATTGTGATGACAAGAATTCTGGAGCACTGTGTTGACAAGGGCCTTGGAGCATTGTGATGACAAGTGTCATGGAGCATTGTAATGAAAGGTTTCCTTGTGCACCGTGATGACATGTGGGATGGAGTATTGTGATGAGACTGGTCATGGAGCATTCTGATAACAAATGCCATGGAGCATTGTGATGACAGGCATCATGGAGCATTGTAAAGAAAGGGGCAATGGGGAATTGTAATGACAATAGAGAAATGTGAAGAAAATTTTCAGCGAGCATAGTGATTAAAGTGGCCTTTGAGAATTGTGATGAAAAGCGACATAGAGCATTGTGATGACAAAGGTCATGGAGAACTGTGATAATCAGGGTCATGTAGCATTGTGATGACACGGTCATGGAACATTGTGATGAGAAGAATTATGGAGCATTTTGATGACACGGTCATGGAACATTCTGATGACAAGAATTCTGGAGCATTGTGATGCCAATGCCATGGAGAATTGTGTTGACATGGTCATGGAACTTTGTGATGACAAGAATTCTGGAGCACTGTGTTGACAAGGGCCTTGGAGCATTGTGATGACAAGTGTCATGGAGCATTGTAATGAAAGGTTTCCTTGTGCACCGTGATGACATGTGGGATGGAGTATTGTGATGAAACTGGTCCTGGAGAATTCTGATAACAAAAGCCATGGAGCATTGTGATGACAGGCATCATGGAGCATTGTGAAGAAAGGGGCAATGGGGAAATGTAATGACAATAGAGAAATGTGATGAAAATGGTGAGCGAGCATAGTGATTAAAGTGGTCTTGGAGAATTGTGATGAAAAGCGTCATAGAGCATTGTGATGACAAAGGTCATGGAGAACTGTGATGACGAGGGTCATGTAGATTTGTGATGACACGGTGATGGAACATTGTGATGACAAGAATTATGGAGCATTGTGATGACACGGTCATGGAACATTGTGATGACAAGAATTCTGGAGCATTGTGATGACAAGGGCCATGGAGCATTGTGATGACATGGTCATGGAACATTGTGATGACAAGTAATCTGGAGCAGTGTGATGACAAGGGCCATGGAGCATTGTGATGACACGGTCATGGAACATTGTGATGACAAGAAATCTGGAGCATTGTGATGACAATGGCCATGGAACATTGTGATGACACGGTCATGGAACATTGTGATGACAAGAATTATTGAGCATTATGATGACATGGTCATGGAACATTGTGATGACAAGAATTCTGGAGCATTGTGATGACAAGCGCCATGGAGCATTGTGATGACACAGTTATAGAACATTGTGATGACAAGAATTCTGGAGCATTGTGATGACACGGTCATGGAACATTCTGATGACAAGTATTCTGGAGCATTGTGATGCCAATGCCATGGAGAATTGTGTTGACATGGTCATGAAACTTTGTGATGACAAGAATTCTGGAGCACTGTGTTGACAAGGGCCTTGGAGCATTGTGATGACAAGTGTCATGGAGCATTGTAATGAAAGGTTTCCTTGTGCACCGTGATGACATGTGGGATGGAGTATTGTGATGAGACTCATCATGGAGCATTCTGATAACAAATGCCATGGAGCATTGTGATGACAGGCATCATGGAGCATTGTAAAGAAAGGGGCAATGGGGAATTTTAATGACAATAGAGAAATGTGAAGAAAATTTTCAGCGAGCATAGTGATTAAAGTGGCCTTTGAGAATTGTGATGAAAAGCGACATAGAGCATTGTGATGACAAAGGTCATGGAGAACTGTGATAATCAGGGTCATGTAGCATTGTGATGACACGGTCATGGAACATTGTGACGACAAGAATTCTGGAGCAATGTGATGACACGGGCCATGGAGAATTGTGATGACATGGTCATGGAACATTGTGAAGAAAAGAATTCTGGAGCATTGTTATGACAAGGGCCATGGAGCATTGTGATGACAAGTGTCATGGAGCATTGTAATGAAAGATTTCATTGTGCAAGGTGATGTCATAGGGGATGGAGTATTGTGATGAATCTGGTCCTGGAGCATTGTGATAACAAAGCCATGGAGCATTGCGATGACAGGCATCATGGAGCATTGTGAAGAAAGGGGCCATGGGGAATTGTAATGACAATAGAGAAATGTGATGAAAATGGTCAGCGAGCATAGTGATTAAAGTGGTCATTGAGAATTGTGTTGAAAAGCGATATAGAGCATTGTGATGACAAACGTCATGGAGAACTGTGATGACCAGGGTCATGTAGCATTGTAAAGACATGGTCATGGAACATTGTGATGACAAGAATTATTGAGCATTGTGATGACACGGTCATGGAACATTGTGATTGCAAGAATTCTGGATCATTGTGATGACCAGGCCATGGAGAATTGTAATGAAAGGTTTCATTGTGCACTGTGGTGACAAGGGGGATGGAGTATTGTGATGAAACTGGTCCTGGAGCATTGTGATAATAAAAGCCATGGAGCATTGTGATGACAGGCATCATGCAGCTTTGTGAAGAAAGGGTCCATGTGGAATTGTAATGACAATAGAGAAAGGTGATGAAAATTGTCAGCGAGCATAGTGATTAAAGCGGTCATTGAGAATTGTGATAACATCGTCATGGAACATTGGGATGACAAGAAATCTGGATCATTGTGATGACAATGGCCATGGAGCATTGTGATGACAAGAATTCTGGAGCATTGTAATGACAATGGCCATGGAGAATTCTGATGATATGGTCATGGTACATTGTGATGACAAGAATTCTGGAGCATTGTGATGACAAGTGTCATGGAGCATTGTGATGAGAAGTGTCATGGAGCATTGTAATGAAAGGTTTCATTGTGCACCGTGATGACATGTGGGATGGAGTATTGTGATGAAACTGGTCCTGGAGCATTTTGATAAAAAAAGCCATGGAGCATTGTGATGACAGGCATCATGGAGCATTGTAAAGAAAGGGGCAATGGGGAATTGTAATGACAATAGAGAAATGTGAGGAAAATGGTCAGCGAGCATAGTGATTAAAGTGGTCTTTGAGAATTGTGATGAAAAGCGTCATAGAGCATTGTGATGACAAAGGTCATGGAGAAATCTGATAACCAGGGTCATGTAGCATTGTGATGACACGGTCATGGAACTTTGTGATGAATAGAATTCTGGAGCATTGTGATGACAAATGCCATGGAGCAATGTGATGACACCGTCATGGAACATTGTGATGAAAAGAATTCTGGAGCATTGTGATGACAAATGCCATGGAGCAATGTGATGACACCGTCATGGAACATTGTGATGAAAAGAAATCTGGAGCATTGTGATGACAAGGGCCATGGGGCATTGTGATGACACGATCATGGAACATTGTGATGAAAAGAAATCTGGAGCATTGTGATGACAAGGGCCATGGAGCATTGTGATGACATGGTCATGGAACATTGTGATGACAAGTAATCTGGAGCATTGTGATGACAAGGGCCATGGAGCATTGTGATGACACGGTCATGGAACATTGTGATGACAAGAAATCTGGAGCATTGTGATGACAATGGCCATGGAACATTGTGATGACACGGTCATGGAACATTGTGATGACAAGAATTATTGAGCATTATGATGACATGGTCATGGAACATTGTGATGACAAGAATTCTGGAGCATTGTGATGACAAGCGCCATGGAGCATTGTGATGACACAGTTATAGAACATTGTGATGACAAGAATTCTGGAGCATTGTGATGACAAGGGCCATGGAGCATTGTGATGACAAGTGTCATGGAGCATTGTAATGAAAGGTTACATTCTACACCGTGATGACCTGTGGGATGGATTATTGTGATGAAACTGGTCCTGGAGCATTCTGATAACAAAAGCCATGGAACATTGTCATGACAGGCATGATGGAGCATTTTAAAGAAAGGGGCAATGGGGAATTGTAATGACAATAGAGAAATGTGATGAAAATGGTCAGCAAGCATAGAGATTAAAGTGTTCTTTGAGAATTGTGATGAAAAGCGACATAGAGCATTGTGATGACAAAGGTCATGGAGAACTGTGATGACCAGTGTCATGTAGCATTGTGATGACATGGTCTTGGAACATTGTGATGAGGAGAATTATGGAGCATTGTGATGACACGGTCATGGAACATTCTGATGACAAGAATTCTGGAGCATTGTGATGCCAATGCCATGGAGAATTGTGTTGACATGGTCATGGAACTTTGTGATGACAAGAATTCTGGAGCACTGTGTTGACAAGGGCCTTGGAGCATTGTGATGACAAGTGTCATGGAGCATTGTAATGAAAGGTTTCCTTGTGCACCGTGATGACATGTGGGATGGAGTATTGTGATGAAACTGGTCCTGGAGAATTCTGATAACAAAAGCCATGGAGCATTGTGATGACAGGCATCATGGAGCATTGTGAAGAAAGGGGCAATGGGGAAATGTAATGACAATAGAGAAATGTGAGGAAAATGGTGAGCGAGCATAGTGATTAAAGTGGTCTTTGAGAATTGTGATGAAAAGCGTCATAGAGCATTGTGATGACAAAGGTCATGGAGAACTGTGATGACGAGGGTCATGTAGATTTGTGATGACACGGTGATGGAACATTGTGATGACAAGAATTATGGAGCATTGTGATGACACGGTCATGGAACATTGTGATGACAAGAATTCTGGAGCATTGTGATGACAAGGGCCATGGAGCATTGTGATGACATGGTCATGGAACATTGTGATGACAAGTAATCTGGAGCAGTGTGATGACAAGGGCCATGGAGCATTGTGATGACACGGTCATGGAACATTGTGATGACAAGAAATCTGGAGCATTGTGATGACAATGGCCATGGAACATTGTGATGACACGGTCATGGAACATTGTGATGACAAGAATTATTGAGCATTATGATGACATGGTCATGGAACATTGTGATGACAAGAATTCTGGAGCATTGTGATGACAAGGGCCATGGAGAATTGTAATGAAATGTTTCATTGTGCACTGTGGTGACAAGGGGGATGGAGTATTGTGATGAAACTGGTCCTGGAGCATTGTGATAACAAAAGCCATGGAGCATTGTGATGACAGGCATCATGGAGCATTGTGAAGAAAGGGGCCATGTGGAATTGTAATGACAATAGAGAAATGTGATGAAAATGGTCAGCGAGCATAGTGATAAAAGTGGTCATTGAGAATTGTGATAACATGGTCATGGAACATTGGGATGACAAGAATTCTGGAGCATTGTGATGACAAGGGCCATGGAGCATTGTGATGACACGGTCATGGAACATTGTGATGACAAGAATTCTGGAGCATTGTGATGACAAGGGCCGTGGAGCTTTGTGATGACACGGTCATGGAACTTTGTGATGACAAGAAATCTGGAGCATTGAGATGACAATGGCCATGGAGCATTGTGATGACACAGTTATAGAACATTGTGATGACAAGAATTCTGGAGCATTGTGATGACAAGGGCCATGGAGCATTGTGATGACAAGTGTCATGGAGCATTGTAATGAAAGGTTACATTCTACACCGTGATGACCTGTGGGATGGAGTATTGTGATGAAACTTGTCCTGGAGCATTCTGATAACAAAAGCCATGGAACATTGTCATGACAGGCATGATGGAGCATTTTAAAGAAAGGGGCAATGGGGAATTGTAATGACAATAGAGAAATGTGATGAAAATGGTCAGCAAGCATAGAGATTAAAGTGTTCTTTGAGAATTGTGATGAAAAGCGACATAGAGCATTGTGATGACAAAGGTCATGGAGAACTGTGATGACCAGTGTCATGTAGCATTGTGATGACATGGTCATGGAACATTGTGATGAGAAGAATTATGGAGCATTTTGATGACACGGTCATGGAACATTCTGATGACAAGAATTCTGGAGCATTGTGATGCCAATGCCATGGAGAATTGTGTTGACATGGTCATGGAACTTTGTGATGACAAGAATTCTGGAGCACTGTGTTGACAAGGGCCTTGGAGCATTGTGATGACAAGTGTCATGGAGCATTGTAATGAAAGGTTTCCTTGTGCACCGTGATGACATGTGGGATGGAGTATTGTGATGAAACTCGTCCTGGAGCATTCTGATAACAAAAGCCGTGGAGCATTGTGATGACAGGCATCATGGAGCACTGTGAAGAAATGGGCAATGGGGAATTGTAATGACAATAGAGAAATGTGATGAAAATGGTCAGCGAGCATAGTGATTAAAGTGGTCTTTGAGAATTGTGATGAAAAGCGTCATAGAGTATTGTGATGACAAAGGTCATGGAGAACTGTGATGACGAGGGTCATGTAGAATTGTGATGACACGGTCATGGAACATTGTGATGAAAAGAATTCTGGAGCATTGTGATGACAAATGCCATGGAGCAATGTGATGACACCGTCATGGAACATTGTGATGAAAAGAAATCTGGAGCATTGTGATGACAAGGGCCATGGAGCATTGTGATGACATGGTCATGGAACATTGTGATGACAAGTAATCTGGAGCATTGTGATGACAAGGGCCATGGAGCATTGTGATGACACGGTCATGGAACATTGTGATGAGAAGAAATCTGGAGCATTGTGATGACAATGGCCATGGAACATTGTGATGACACGGTCATGGAACATTGTGATGACAAGAATTATTGAGCATTATGATGACATGGTCATGGAACATTGTGATGACAAGAATTCTGGAGCATTGTGATGACAAGCGCCATGGAGCATTGTGATGACACAGTTATAGAACATTGTGATGACAAGAATTCTGGAGCATTGTGATGACAAGGGCCATGGAGCATTGTGATGACAAGTGTCATGGAGCATTGTAATGAAAGGTTACATTCTACACCGTGATGACCTGTGGGATGGATTATTGTGATGAAACTGGTCCTGGAGCATTCTGATAACAAAAGCCATGGAACATTGTCATGACAGGCATGATGGAGCATTTTAAAGAAAGGGGCAATGGGGAATTGTAATGACAATAGAGAAATGTGATGAAAATGGTCAGCAAGCATAGAGATTAAAGTGTTCTTTGAGAATTGTGATGAAAAGCGACATAGAGCATTGTGATGACAAAGGTCATGGAGAACTGTGATGACCAGTGTCATGTAGCATTGTGATGACATGGTCTTGGAACATTGTGATGAGGAGAATTATGGAGCATTGTGATGACACGGTCATGGAACATTCTGATGACAAGAATTCTGGAGCATTGTGATGCCAATGCCATGGAGAATTGTGTTGACATGGTCATGGAACTTTGTGATGACAAGAATTCTGGAGCACTGTGTTGACAAGGGCCTTGGAGCATTGTGATGACAAGTGTCATGGAGCATTGTAATGAAAGGTTTCCTTGTGCACCGTGATGACATGTGGGATGGAGTATTGTGATGAAACTGGTCCTGGAGAATTCTGATAACAAAAGCCATGGAGCATTGTGATGACAGGCATCATGGAGCATTGTGAAGAAAGGGGCAATGGGGAAATGTAATGACAATAGAGAAATGTGATGAAAATGGTGAGCGAGCATAGTGATTAAAGTGGTCTTGGAGAATTGTGATGAAAAGCGTCATAGAGCATTGTGATGACAAAGGTCATGGAGAACTGTGATGACGAGGGTCATGTAGATTTGTGATGACACGGTGATGGAACATTGTGATGACAAGAATTATGGAGCATTGTGATGACACGGTCATGGAACATTGTGATGACAAGAATTCTGGAGCATTGTGATGACAAGGGCCATGGAGCATTGTGATGACATGGTCATGGAACATTGTGATGACAAGTAATCTGGAGCAGTGTGATGACAAGGGCCATGGAGCATTGTGATGACACGGTCATGGAACATTGTGATGACAAGAAATCTGGAGCATTGTGATGACAATGGCCATGGAACATTGTGATGACACGGTCATGGAACATTGTGATGACAAGAATTATTGAGCATTATGATGACATGGTCATGGAACATTGTGATGACAAGAATTCTGGAGCATTGTGATGACAAGCGCCATGGAGCATTGTGATGACACAGTTATAGAACATTGTGATGACAAGAATTCTGGAGCATTGTGATGACACGGTCATGGAACATTCTGATGACAAGTATTCTGGAGCATTGTGATGCCAATGCCATGGAGAATTGTGTTGACATGGTCATGAAACTTTGTGATGACAAGAATTCTGGAGCACTGTGTTGACAAGGGCCTTGGAGCATTGTGATGACAAGTGTCATGGAGCATTGTAATGAAAGGTTTCCTTGTGCACCGTGATGACATGTGGGATGGAGTATTGTGATGAGATTCATCATGGAGCATTCTGATAACAAATGCCATGGAGCATTGTGATGACAGGCATCATGGAGCATTGTAAAGAAAGGGGCAATGGGGAATTTTAATGACAATAGAGAAATGTGAAGAAAATTTTCAGCGAGCATAGTGATTAAAGTGGCCTTTGAGAATTGTGATGAAAAGCGACATAGAGCATTGTGATGACAAAGGTCATGGAGAACTGTGATAATCAGGGTCATGTAGCATTGTGATGACACGGTCATGGAACATTGTGACGACAAGAATTCTGGAGCAATGTGATGACACGGGCCATGGAGAATTGTGATGACATGGTCATGGAACATTGTGAAGAAAAGAATTCTGGAGCATTGTTATGACAAGGGCCATGGAGCATTGTGATGACAAGTGTCATGGAGCATTGTAATGAAAGATTTCATTGTGCAAGGTGATGTCATAGGGGATGGAGTATTGTGATGAATCTGGTCCTGGAGCATTGTGATAACAAAGCCATGGAGCATTGTGATGACAGGCATCATGGAGCATTGTGAAGAAAGGGGCCATGGGGAATTGTAATGACAATAGAGAAATGTGATGAAAATGGTCAGCGAGCATAGTGATTAAAGTGGTCATTGAGAATTGTGTTGAAAAGCGATATAGAGCATTGTGATGACAAACGTCATGGAGAACTGTGATGACCAGGGTCATGTAGCATTGTAAAGACATGGTCATGGAACATTGTGATGACAAGAATTATTGAGCATTGTGATGACACGGTCATGGAACATTGTGATTGCAAGAATTCTGGATCATTGTGATGACCAGGCCATGGAGAATTGTAATGAAAGGTTTCATTGTGCACTGTGGTGACAAGGGGGATGGAGTATTGTGATGAAACTGGTCCTGGAGCATTGTGATAATAAAAGCCATGGAGCATTGTGATGACAGGCATCATGCAGCTTTGTGAAGAAAGGGTCCATGTGGAATTGTAATGACAATAGAGAAAGGTGATGAAAATTGTCAGCGAGCATAGTGATTAAAGCGGTCATTGAGAATTGTGATAACATCGTCATGGAACATTGGGATGACAAGAAATCTGGATCATTGTGATGACAATGGCCATGGAGCATTGTGATGACAAGAATTCTGGAGCATTGTAATGACAATGGCCATGGAGAATTCTGATGATATGGTCATGGTACATTGTGATGACAAGAATTCTGGAGCATTGTGATGACAAGTGTCATGGAGCATTGTGATGAGAAGTGTCATGGAGCATTGTAATGAAAGGTTTCATTGTGCACCGTGATGACATGTGGGATGGAGTATTGTGATGAAACTGGTCCTGGAGCATTTTGATAAAAAAAGCCATGGAGCATTGTGATGACAGGCATCATGGAGCATTGTAAAGAAAGAGGCAATGGGGAATTGTAATGACAATAGAGAAATGTGATGAAAATGGTCAGCGAGCATAGTGATTAAAGTGGTCTTTGAGAATTGTGATGAAAAGCGTCATAGAGCATTGTGATGACAAAGGTCATGGAGAAATCTGATAACCAGGGTCATGTAGCATTGTGATGACACGGTCATGGAACTTTGTGATGAATAGAATTCTGGAGCATTGTGATGACAAATGCCATGGAGCAATGTGATGACACCGTCATGGAACATTGTGATGAAAAGAATTCTGGAGCATTGTGATGACAAATGCCATGGAGCAATGTGATGACACCGTCATGGAACATTGTGATGAAAAGAAATCTGGAGCATTGTGATGACAAGGGCCATGGGGCATTGTGATGACACGATCATGGAACATTGTGATGAAAAGAAATCTGGAGCATTGTGATGACAAGGGCCATGGAGCATTGTGATGACATGGTCATGGAACATTGTGATGACAAGTAATCTGGAGCATTGTGATGACAAGGGCCATGGAGCATTGTGATGACACGGTCATGGAACATTGTGATGACAAGAAATCTGGAGCATTGTGATGACAATGGCCATGGAACATTGTGATGACACGGTCATGGAACATTGTGATGACAAGAATTATTGAGCATTATGATGACATGGTCATGGAACATTGTGATGACAAGAATTCTGGAGCATTGTGATGACAAGCGCCATGGAGCATTGTGATGACACAGTTATAGAACATTGTGATGACAAGAATTCTGGAGCATTGTGATGACAAGGGCCATGGAGCATTGTGATGACAAGTGTCATGGAGCATTGTAATGAAAGGTTACATTCTACACCGTGATGACCTGTGGGATGGATTATTGTGATGAAACTGGTCCTGGAGCATTCTGATAACAAAAGCCATGGAACATTGTCATGACAGGCATGATGGAGCATTTTAAAGAAAGGGGCAATGGGGAATTGTAATGACAATAGAGAAATGTGATGAAAATGGTCAGCAAGCATAGAGATTAAAGTGTTCTTTGAGAATTGTGATGAAAAGCGACATAGAGCATTGTGATGACAAAGGTCATGGAGAACTGTGATGACCAGTGTCATGTAGCATTGTGATGACATGGTCTTGGAACATTGTGATGAGGAGAATTATGGAGCATTGTGATGACACGGTCATGGAACATTCTGATGACAAGAATTCTGGAGCATTGTGATGCCAATGCCATGGAGAATTGTGTTGACATGGTCATGGAACTTTGTGATGACAAGAATTCTGGAGCACTGTGTTGACAAGGGCCTTGGAGCATTGTGATGACAAGTGTCATGGAGCATTGTAATGAAAGGTTTCCTTGTGCACCGTGATGACATGTGGGATGGAGTATTGTGATGAAACTGGTCCTGGAGAATTCTGATAACAAAAGCCATGGAGCATTGTGATGACAGGCATCATGGAGCATTGTGAAGAAAGGGGCAATGGGGAAATGTAATGACAATAGAGAAATGTGAGGAAAATGGTGAGCGAGCATAGTGATTAAAGTGGTCTTTGAGAATTGTGATGAAAAGCGTCATAGAGCATTGTGATGACAAAGGTCATGGAGAACTGTGATGACGAGGGTCATGTAGATTTGTGATGACACGGTGATGGAACATTGTGATGACAAGAATTATGGAGCATTGTGATGACACGGTCATGGAACATTGTGATGACAAGAATTCTGGAGCATTGTGATGACAAGGGCCATGGAGCATTGTGATGACATGGTCATGGAACATTGTGATGACAAGTAATCTGGAGCAGTGTGATGACAAGGGCCATGGAGCATTGTGATGACACGGTCATGGAACATTGTGATGACAAGAAATCTGGAGCATTGTGATGACAATGGCCATGGAACATTGTGATGACACGGTCATGGAACATTGTGATGACAAGAATTATTGAGCATTATGATGACATGGTCATGGAACATTGTGATGACAAGAATTCTGGAGCATTGTGATGACAAGGGCCATGGAGAATTGTAATGAAATGTTTCATTGTGCACTGTGGTGACAAGGGGGATGGAGTATTGTGATGAAACTGGTCCTGGAGCATTGTGATAACAAAAGCCATGGAGCATTGTGATGACAGGCATCATGGAGCATTGTGAAGAAAGGGGCCATGTGGAATTGTAATGACAATAGAGAAATGTGATGAAAATGGTCAGCGAGCATAGTGATAAAAGTGGTCATTGAGAATTGTGATAACATGGTCATGGAACATTGGGATGACAAGAATTCTGGAGCATTGTGATGACAAGGGCCATGGAGCATTGTGATGACACGGTCATGGAACATTGTGATGACAAGAATTCTGGAGCATTGTGATGACAAGGGCCGTGGAGCTTTGTGATGACACGGTCATGGAACTTTGTGATGACAAGAAATCTGGAGCATTGAGATGACAATGGCCATGGAGCATTGTGATGACACAGTTATAGAACATTGTGATGACAAGAATTCTGGAGCATTGTGATGACAAGGGCCATGGAGCATTGTGATGACAAGTGTCATGGAGCATTGTAATGAAAGGTTACATTCTACACCGTGATGACCTGTGGGATGGAGTATTGTGATGAAACTTGTCCTGGAGCATTCTGATAACAAAAGCCATGGAACATTGTCATGACAGGCATGATGGAGCATTTTAAAGAAAGGGGCAATGGGGAATTGTAATGACAATAGAGAAATGTGATGAAAATGGTCAGCAAGCATAGAGATTAAAGTGTTCTTTGAGAATTGTGATGAAAAGCGACATAGAGCATTGTGATGACAAAGGTCATGGAGAACTGTGATGACCAGTGTCATGTAGCATTGTGATGACATGGTCATGGAACATTGTGATGAGAAGAATTATGGAGCATTTTGATGACACGGTCATGGAACATTCTGATGACAAGAATTCTGGAGCATTGTGATGCCAATGCCATGGAGAATTGTGTTGACATGGTCATGGAACTTTGTGATGACAAGAATTCTGGAGCACTGTGTTGACAAGGGCCTTGGAGCATTGTGATGACAAGTGTCATGGAGCATTGTAATGAAAGGTTTCCTTGTGCACCGTGATGACATGTGGGATGGAGTATTGTGATGAAACTCGTCCTGGAGCATTCTGATAACAAAAGCCGTGGAGCATTGTGATGACAGGCATCATGGAGCACTGTGAAGAAAGGGGCAATGGGGAATTGTAATGACAATAGAGAAATGTGATGAAAATGGTCAGCGAGCATAGTGATTAAAGTGGTCTTTGAGAATTGTGATGAAAAGCGTCATAGAGTATTGTGATGACAAAGGTCATGGAGAACTGTGATGACGAGGGTCATGTAGAATTGTGATGACACGGTCATGGAACATTGTGATGAAAAGAATTCTGGAGCATTGTGATGACAAATGCCATGGAGCAATGTGATGACACCGTCATGGAACATTGTGATGAAAAGAAATCTGGAGCATTGTGATGACAAGGGCCATGGAGCATTGTGATGACATGGTCATGGAACATTGTGATGACAAGTAATCTGGAGCATTGTGATGACAAGGGCCATGGAGCATTGTGATGACACGGTCATGGAACATTGTGATGAGAAGAAATCTGGAGCATTGTGATGACAATGGCCATGGAACATTGTGATGACACGGTCATGGAACATTGTGATGACAAGAATTATTGAGCATTATGATGACATGGTCATGGAACATTGTGATGACAAGAATTCTGGAGCATTGTGATGACAAGCGCCATGGAGCATTATGATGACATGGTCATGGAACATTGTGATGACAAGAATTCTGGAGCATTGTGATGACAAGGGCCATGGAGAATTGTAATGAAAGGTTTCATTGTGCACTGTGGTGACAAGGGGGATGGAGTATTGTGATGAAACTGGTCCTGGAGCATTGTGATAACAAAAGCCATGGAGCATTGTGATGACAGGCATCATGGAGCATTGTGAAGAAAGGGGCCATGTGGAATTGTAATGACAATAGAGAAATGTGATGAAAATGGTCAGCGAGCATAGTGATAAAAGTGGTCATTGAGAATTGTGATAACATGGTCATGGAACATTGGGATGACAAGAATTCTGGAGCATTGTGATGACAAGGGCCATGGAGCATTGTGATGACACGGTCATGGAACATTGTGATGACAAGAATTCTGGAGCATTGTGATGACAGTGGCCATGGAGCATTGTGATGACACAGTTATAGAACATTGTGATGACAAGAATTCTGGAGCATTGTGATGACAAGGGCCATGGAGCATTGTGATGACAAGTGTCATGGAGCATTGTAATGAAAGGTTACATTCTACACCGTGATGACCTGTGGGATGGAGTATTGTGATGAAACTTGTCCTGGAGCATTCTGATAACAAAAGCCATGGAACATTGTCATGACAGGCATGATGGAGCATTTTAAAGAAAAGGGCAATGGGGAATTGTAATGACAATAGAGAAATGTGATGAAAATGGTCAGCAAGCATAGAGATTAAAGTGTTCTTTGAGAATTGTGATGAAAAGCGACATAGAGCATTGTGATGACAAAGGTCATGGAGAACTGTGATGACCAGTGTCATGTAGCATTGTGATGACATGGTCATGGAACATTGTGATGAGAAGAATTATGGAGCATTTTGATGACACGGTCATGGAACATTCTGATGACAAGAATTCTGGAGCATTGTGATGCCAATGCCATGGAGAATTGTGTTGACATGGTCATGGAACTTTGTGATGACAAGAATTCTGGAGCACTGTGTTGACAAGGGCCTTGGAGCATTGTGATGACAAGTGTCATGGAGCATTGTAATGAAAGGTTTCCTTGTGCACCGTGATGACATGTGGGATGGAGTATTGTGATGAAACTCGTCCTGGAGCATTCTGATAACAAAAGCCGTGGAGCATTGTGATGACAGGCATCATGGAGCACTGTGAAGAAAGGGGCAATGGGGAATTGTAATGACAATAGAGAAATGTGATGAAAATGGTCAGCGAGCATAGTGATTAAAGTGGTCTTTGAGAATTGTGATGAAAAGCGTCATAGAGTATTGTGATGACAAAGGTCATGGAGAACTGTGATGACGAGGGTCATGTAGAATTGTGATGACACGGTCATGGAACATTGTGATGAAAAGAATTCTGGAGCATTGTGATGACAAATGCCATGGAGCAATGTGATGACACCGTCATGGAACATTGTGATGAAAAGAAATCTGGAGCATTGTGATGACAAGGGCCATGGAGCATTGTGATGACATGGTCATGGAACATTGTGATGACAAGTAATCTGGAGCATTGTGATGACAAGGGCCATGGAGCATTGTGATGACACGGTCATGGAACATTGTGATGAGAAGAAATCTGGAGCATTGTGATGACAATGGCCATGGAACATTGTGATGACACGGTCATGGAACATTGTGATGACAAGAATTATTGAGCATTATGATGACATGGTCATGGAACATTGTGATGACAAGAATTCTGGAGCATTGTGATGACAAGCGCCATGGAGCATTGTGATGACACAGTTATAGAACATTGTGATGACAAGAATTCTGGAGCATTGTGATGACAAGGGCCATGGAGCATTGTGATGACAAGTGTCATGGAGCATTGTAATGAAAGGTTACATTGTACACCGTGATGACCTGTGGGATGGATTATTGTGATGAAACTGGTCCTGGAGCATTCTGATAACAAAAGCCGTGGAACATTGTCATGACAGGCATGATGGAGCATTTTAAAGAAAGGGGCAATGGGGAATTGTAATGACAATAGAGAAATGTGATGAAAATGGTCAGCAAGCATAGAGATTAAAGTGTTCTTTGAGAATTGTGATGAAAAGCGACATAGAGCATTGTGATGACAAAGGTCATGGAGAACTGTGATGACCAGTGTCATGTAGCATTGTGATGACATGGTCATGGAACATTGTGATGAGGAGAATTATGGAGCATTGTGATGACACGGTCATGGAACATTCTGATGACAAGAATTCTGGAGCATTGTGATGCCAATGCCATGGAGAATTGTGTTGACATGGTCATGGAACTTTGTGATGACAAGAATTCTGGAGCACTGTGTTGACAAGGGCCTTGGAGCATTGTGATGACAAGTGTCATGGAGCATTGTAATGAAAGGTTTCCTTGTGCACCGTGATGACATGTGGGATGGAGTATTGTGATGAAACTGGTCCTGGAGCATTCTGATAACAAAAGCCATGGAGCATTGTGATGACAGGCATCATGGAGCATTGTGAAGAAAGGGGCAATGGGGAATTGTAATGACAATAGAGAAATGTGATGAAAATGGTGAGCGAGCATAGTGATTAAAGTGGTCTTTGAGAATTGTGATGAAAAGCGTCATAGAGCATTGTGATGACAAAGGTCATGGAGAACTGTGATGACGAGGGTCATGTAGATTTGTGATGACACGGTGATGGAACATTGTGATGAAAAGAATTCTGGAGCATTGTGATGACAAATGCCATGGAGCAATGTGATGACACCGTCATGGAACATTGTGATGAAAAGAAATCTGGAGCATTTTGATGACAAGGGCCATGGAGCATTGTGATGACATGGTCATGGAACATTGTGATGACAAGTAATCTGGAGCATTGTGATGACAAGGGCCATGGAGCATTGTGATGACACGGTCATGGAACATTGTGATGACAAGAAATCTGGAGCATTGTGATGACAATGGCCATGGAACATTGTGATGACACAGTCATGGAACATTGTGATGACAAGAATTCTGGAGCACTGTGATGAAAAGGGCCATGGAGAATTGTAATGAAAGGTTTCATTGTGCACTGTGGTGACAAGGGGGATGGAGTATTGTGATGAAACTGGTCCTGGAGCATTGTGATAACAAAAGCCATGGAGCATTGTGATGACAGGCATCATGGAGCATTGTGAAGAAAGGGGCCATGAGGAATTGTAATGACAATAGAGAAATGTGATGAAAATGGTCAGCGAGCATAGTGATAAAAGTGGTCATTGAGAATTGTGATAACATAGTCATGGAACATTGGGATGACAAGAATTCTGGAGCATTGTGATGACAAGGGCCATGGAGCATTGTGATGACACGGTCATGGAACATTGTGATGACAAGAATTCTGGAGCATTGTGATGACAAGGGCCGTGGAGCTTTGTGATGACACGGTCATGGAACTTTGTGATGACAAGAAATCTGGAGCATTGAGATGACAATGGCCATGGAGCATTGTGATGACACAGTTATAGAACATTGTGATGACAAGAATTCTGGAGCATTGTGATGACAAGGGCCATGGAGCATTGTGATGACAAGTGTCATGGAGCATTGTAATGAAAGGTTACATTCTACACCGTGATGACCTGTGGGATGGAGTATTGTGATGAAACTGGTCCTGGAGCATTCTGATAACAAAAGCCATGGAACATTGTCATGACAGGCATGATGGAGCATTTTAAAGAAAGGGGCAATGGGGAATTGTAATGACAATAGAGAAATGTGATGAAAATGGTCAGCAAGCATAGAGATTAAAGTGTTCTTTGAGAATTGTGATGAAAAGCGACATAGAGCATTGTGATGACAAAGGTCATGGAGAACTGTGATGACCAGTGTCATGTAGCATTGTGATGACATGGTCATGGAACATTGTGATGAGAAGAATTATGGAGCATTGTGATGACACGGTCATGGAACATTCTGATGACAAGAATTCTGGAGCATTGTGATGCCAATGCCATGGAGAATTGTGTTGACATGGTCATGGAACTTTGTGATGACAAGAATTCTGGAGCACTGTGTTGACAAGGGCCTTGGAGCATTGTGATGACAAGTGTCATGGAGCATTGTAATGAAAGGTTTCCTTGTGCACCGCGATGACATGTGGGATGGAGTATTGTGATGAGACTGGTCATGGAGCATTCTGATAACAAATGCCATGGAGCATTGTGATGACAGGCATCATGGAGCATTGTAAAGAAAGGGGCAATGGGGAATTGTAATGACAATAGAGAAATGTGAAGAAAATTGTCAGCGAGCATAGTGATTAAAGTGGCCTTTGAGAATTGTGATGAAAAGCGACATAGAGCATTGTGATGACAAAGGTCATGGAGAACTGTGATAATCAGGGTCATGTAGCATTGTGATGACACGGTCATGGAAAATTGTGACGACAAGAATTCTGGAGCATTGTGATGACACGGGCCATGGAGAATTGTGATGACATGGTCATGGAACATTGTGATGAAAAGAATTCTGGAGCATTGTTATGACAAGGGCCATGGACCATTGTGATGACAAGTGTCATGGAGCATTGTAATGAAAGATTTCATTGTGCAAGGTGATGACATAGGGGATGGAGTATTGTGATGAAACTGGTCCTGGAGCATTGTGATAACAAAGCCATGGAGCATTGTGATGACAGGCATCATGGAGCATTGTGAAGAAAGGGGCCATGGGGAATTGTAATGACAATAGAGAAATGTGATGAAAATGGTCAGCGAGCATAGTGATTAAAGTGGTCATTGAGAATTGTGTTGAAAAGCGATATAGAGCATTGTGATGACAAACGTCATGGAGAACTGTGATGACCAGGGTCATGTAGCATTGTAAAGACACGGTCACGGAACATTGTGATGACAAGAATTATTGAGCATTGTGATGACACGGTCATGGAACATTGTGATTGCAAGAATTCTGGATCATTGTGATGACCAGGCCATGGAGAATTGTAATGAAAGTTTTCATTGTGCACTGTGGTGACAAGGGGGATGGAGTATTGTGATGAAACTGGTCCTGGAGCATTGTGATAATAAAAGCCATGGAGCATTGTGATGACAGGCATCATGGAGCTTTGTGAAGAAAGGGGCCATGTGGAATTGTAATGACAATAGAGAAAGGTGATGAAAATTGTCAGAGAGCATAGTGATTAAAGTGGTCATTGAGAATTGTGATAACATCGTCATGGAACATTGGGATGACAAGAATTCTTGAGCATTGTGATGACAAGGGCCATGGAGCATTGTGATGACACAGTCATGGAACATTGTGATGACAAGAATTCTGGAGCATTGTGATGACAAGGGCCATGGAGCATTGTGATGACACGGTCATGGAACATTATGATGACAAGAAATCAGGAGCATTGTGATGACAATGGCCATGGAGCATTGTGATGACAAGAATTCTGGAGCATTGTAATGACAATGGCCATGGAGAATTCTTAGGACATGGTCATGGTACATTGTGATGACAAGAATTCTGGAGCATTGTGATGACAAGTGTCATGGAGCATTGTGATGACAAGTGTCATGGAGCATTGTAATGAAAGGTTTCCTTGTGCACCGTGATGACATGTGGGATGGAGTATTGTGATGAAACTGGTCCTGGAGCATTTTGATAACAAAAGCCATGGAGCATTGTGATGACAGGCATCATGGAGCATTGTAAAGAAAGGGGCAATGGGGAATTGTAATGACAATAGAGAAATGTAAGGAAAATGGTCAGCGAGCATAGTGATTAAAGTGGTCTTTGAGAATTGTGATGAAAAGCGTCATAGAGCATTGTGATGACAAAGGTCATGGAGAAATCTGATAACCAGCGTTATGTAGCATTGTGATGACACGGTCATGGAACTTTGTGATGAAAAGAATTCTGGAGCATTGTGATGACAAATGCCATGGAGCAATGTGATGACACCGTCATGGAACATTGTGATGAAAAGAATTCTGGAGCATTGTGATGACAAATGCCATGGAGCAATGTGATGACACCGTCATGGAACATTGTGATGAAAAGAAATCTGGAGCATTGTGATGACAAGGGCCATGGGGCATTGTGATGACACGATCATGGAACATTGTGATGAAAAGAAATCTGGAGCATTGTGATGACAAGGGCCATGGAGCATTGTGATGACATGGTCATGGAACATTGTGATGACAAGTAATCTGGAGCATTGTGATGACAAGGGCCATGGAGCATTGTGATGACACGGTCATGGAACATTGTGATGACAAGAAATCTGGAGCATTGTGATGACAATGGCCATGGAACATTGTGATGACACGGTCATGGAACATTGTGATGACAAGAATTATTGAGCATTATGATGACATGATCATGGAACATTGTGATGACAAGAATTCTGGAGCATTGTGATGACAAGGGCCCTGGAGAATTGTAATGAAAGGTTTCATTGTGCACTCTGGTGACAAGGGGGACGGAGTATTGTGATGAAACTGGTCCTGGAGCATTGTGATAAAAAAAGCCATGGAGCATTGTGATGACAGGCATCATGGAGCATTGTGAAGAAAGGGGCCATGTGGAATTGTAATGACAATAGAGAAATGTGATGAAAATGGTCAGCGAGCCTAGTGATAAAAGTGGTCATTGAGAATTGTGATAACATGGTCATGGAACATTGGGATGACAAGAATTCTGGAGCATTGTGATGACAAGGGCCATGGAGCATTGTGATGACACGGTCATGGAACATTGTGCTGACAAGAATTCTGGAGCATTGTGATGACAAGGGCCATGGAGCATTGTGATGACACGGTCATGGAACATTGTGATGACAAGAATTCTGGAGCATTGTGATGACAAGGGCCATGGAGCATTGTGATGACACGGTCATGGAACAATGTGATGACAAGAATTCTGGAGCATTGTGATGACATGGGCCATGGTGCATTGTGATGACACGGTCATGGAACTTTGTGATGACAAGCAATCTGGAGCATTGTGATGACAATGGCCATGGAGAACTGTGATGACCAGTGTCATGTAGCATTGTGATGACATGGTCATGGAACATTGTGATGAGAAGAATTATGGAGCATTGTGATGACACGGTCATGGAACATTGTGATGAAAAGAATTCTGGAGCATTGTGATGACAAGGGCCATGGAGCATTGTGATGACATGGTCATGGAACATTGTGATGACAAGTAATCTGGAGCATTGTGATGACAAGGGCCATGGAGCATTGTGATGACACGGTCATTGAACATTGTGATGACAAGAAATCTGGAGCATTGTGATGACAATGGCCATGGAACATTGTGATGACACGGTCATGGAACATTGTGATGACAAGAATTATTGAGCATTATGATGACATGGTCATGGAACATTGTGATGACAAGAATTCTGGAGCATTGTGATGACAAGCGCCATGGAGCATTGTGATGACACAGTTATAGAACATTGTGATGACAAGAATTCTGGAGCATTGTGATGACAAGGGCCATGGAGCATTGTGATGACAAGTGTCATGGAGCATTGTAATGAAAGGTTACATTCTACACCGTGATGACCTGTGGGATGGATTATTGTGATGAAACTGGTCCTGGAGCATTCTGATAACAAAAGCCATGGAACATTGTCATGACAGGCATGATGGAGCATTTTAAAGAAAGGGGCAATGGGGAATTGTAATGACAATAGAGAAATGTGATGAAAATGGTCAGCAAGCATAGAGATTAAAGTGTTCTTTGAGAATTGTGATGAAAAGCGACATAGAGCATTGTGATGACAAAGGTCATGGAGAACTGTGATGACCAGTGTCATGTAGCATTGTGATGACATGGTCTTGGAACATTGTGATGAGGAGAATTATGGAGCATTGTGATGACACGGTCATGGAACATTCTGATGACAAGAATTCTGGAGCATTGTGATGCCAATGCCATGGAGAATTGTGTTGACATGGTCATGGAACTTTGTGATGACAAGAATTCTGGAGCACTGTGTTGACAAGGGCCTTGGAGCATTGTGATGACAAGTGTCATGGAGCATTGTAATGAAAGGTTTCCTTGTGCACCGTGATGACATGTGGGATGGAGTATTGTGATGAAACTGGTCCTGGAGCATTCTGATAACAAAAGCCATGGAGCATTGTGATGACAGGCATCATGGAGCATTGTGAAGAAAGGGGCAATGGGGAAATGTAATGACAATAGAGAAATGTGAGGAAAATGGTGAGCGAGCATAGTGATTAAAGTGGTCTTTGAGAATTGTGATGAAAAGCGTCATAGAGCATTGTGATGACAAAGGTCATGGAGAACTGTGATGACGAGGGTCATGTAGATTTGTGATGACACGGTGATGGAACATTGTGATGACAAGAATTATGGAGCATTGTGATGACACGGTCATGGAACATTGTGATGACAAGAATTCTGGAGCATTGTGATGACAAGGGCCATGGAGCATTGTGATGACATGGTCATGGAACATTGTGATGACAAGTAATCTGGAGCAGTGTGATGACAAGGGCCATGGAGCATTGTGATGACACGGTCATGGAACATTGTGATGACAAGAAATCTGGAGCATTGTGATGACAATGGCCATGGAACATTGTGATGACACGGTCATGGAACATTGTGATGACAAGAATTATTGAGCATTATGATGACATGGTCATGGAACATTGTGATGACAAGAATTCTGGAGCATTGTGATTACAAGGGCCATGGAGAATTGTAATGAAAGGTTTCATTGTGCACTGTGGTGACAAGGGGGATGGAGTATTGTGATGAAACTGGTCCTGGAGCATTGTGATAACAAAAGCCATGGAGCATTGTGATGACAGGCATCATGGAGCATTGTGAAGAAAGGGGCCATGTGGAATTGTAATGACAATAGAGAAATGTGATGAAAATGGTCAGCGAGCATAGTGATAAAAGTGGTCATTGAGAATTGTGATAACATGGTCATGGAACATTGGGATGACAAGAATTCTGGAGCATTGTGATGACAAGGGCCATGGAGCATTGTGATGACACGGTCATGGAACATTGTGATGACAAGAATTCTGGAGCATTGTGATGACAAGGGCCGTGGAGCTTTGTGATGACACGGTCATGGAACTTTGTGATGACAAGAATTCTGGAGCATTGAGATGACAATGGCCATGGAGCATTGTGATGACACAGTTATAGAACATTGTGATGACAAGAATTCTGGAGCATTGTGATGACAAGGGCCATGGAGCATTGTGATGACAAGTGTCATGGAGCATTGTAATGAAAGGTTACATTCTACACCGTGATGACCTGTCGGATGGAGTATTGTGATGAAACTTGTCCTGGAGCATTCTGATAACAAAAGCCATGGAACATTGTCATGACAGGCATGATGGAGCATTTTAAAGAAAGGGGCAATGGGGAATTGTAATGACAATAGAGAAATGTGATGAAAATGGTCAGCAAGCATAGAGATTAAAGTGTTCTTTGAGAATTGTGATGAAAAGCGACATAGAGCATTGTGATGACAAAGGTCATGGAGAACTGTGATGACCAGTGTCATGTAGCATTGTGATGACACGGTCATGGAACATTGTGATGAAAAGAATTCTGGAGCATTGTGATGACAAATGCCATTGAGCTATGTGATGACACCGTCATGGAACATTGTGATGAAAAGAAATCTGGAGCATTGTGATGACAAGGGCCATGGAGCATTGTGATGACATGGTCATGGAACATTGTGATGACAAGTAATCTGGAGCATTGTGATGACAAGGGCCATGGAGCATTGTGATGACACGGTCATGGAACATTGTGATGAGAAGAAATCTGGAGCATTGTGATGACAATGGCCATGGAACATTGTGATGACACGGTCATGGAACATTGTGATGACAAGAATTATTGAGCATTATGATGACATGGTCATGGAACATTGTGATGACAAGAATTCTGGAGCATTGTGATGACAAGGGCCATGGAGCATTGTGATGACACAGTTATAGAACATTGTGATGACAAGAATTCTGGAGCATTGTGATGACAAGGGCCATGGAGCATTGTGATGACAAGTGTCATGGAGCATTGTAATGAAAGGTTACATTCTACACCGTGATGACCTGTGGGATGGATTATTGTGATGAAACTGGTCCTGGAGCATTCTGATAACAAAAGCCGTGGAACATTGTCATGACAGGCATGATGGAGCATTTTAAAGAAAGGGGCAATGGGGAATTGTAATGACAATAGAGAAATGTGATGAAAATGGTCAGCGAGCATAGTGATAAAAGTGGTCATTGAGAATTGTGATAACATAGTCATGGAACATTGGGATGACAAGAATTCTGGAGCATTGTGATGACAAGGGCCATGGAGCATTGTGATGACACGGTCATGGAACATTGTGATGACAAGAATTCTGGAGCATTGTGATGACAAGGGCCGTGGAGCTTTGTGATGACACGGTCATGGAACTTTGTGATGACAAGAAATCTGGAGCATTGAGATGACAATGGCCATGGAGCATTGTGATGACACAGTTATAGAACATTGTGATGACAAGAATTCTGGAGCATTGTGATGACAAGGGCCATGGAGCATTGTGATGACAAGTGTCATGGAGCATTGTAATGAAAGGTTACATTCTACACCGTGATGACCTGTGGGATGGAGTATTGTGATGAAACTGGTCCTGGAGCATTCTGATAACAAAAGCCATGGAACATTGTCATGACAGGCATGATGGAGCATTTTAAAGAAAGGGGCAATGGGGAATTGTAATGACAATAGAGAAATGTGATGAAAATGGTCAGCAAGCATAGACATTAAAGTGTTCTTTGAGAATTGTGATGAAAAGCGACATAGAGCATTGTGATGACAAAGGTCATGGAGAACTGTGATGACCAGTGTCATGTAGCATTGTGATGACATGGTCATGGAACATTGTGATGAGAAGAATTATGGAGCATTGTGATGACACGGTCATGGAACATTCTGATGACAAGAATTCTGGAGCATTGTGATGCCAATGCCATGGAGAATTGTGTTGACATGGTCATGGAACTTTGTGATGACAAGAATTCTGGAGCACTGTGTTGACAAGGGCCTTGGAGCATTGTGATGACAAGTGTCATGGAGCATTGTAATGAAAGGTTTCCTTGTGCACCGCGATGACATGTGGGATGGAGTATTGTGATGAGACTGGTCATGGAGCATTCTGATAACAAATGCCATGGAGCATTGTGATGACAGGCATCATGGAGCATTGTAAAGAAAGGGGCAATGGGGAATTGTAATGACAATAGAGAAATGTGAAGAAAATTGTCAGCGAGCATAGTGATTAAAGTGGCCTTTGAGAATTGTGATGAAAAGCGACATAGAGCATTGTGATGACAAAGGTCATGGAGAACTGTGATAATCAGGGTCATGTAGCATTGTGATGACACGGTCATGGAAAATTGTGACGACAAGAATTCTGGAGCATTGTGATGACACGGGCCATGGAGAATTGTGATGACATGGTCATGGAACATTGTGATGAAAAGAATTCTGGAGCATTGTTATGACAAGGGCCATGGACCATTGTGATGACAAGTGTCATGGAGCATTGTAATGAAAGATTTCATTGTGCAAGGTGATGACATAGGGGATGGAGTATTGTGATGAAACTGGTCCTGGAGCATTGTGATAACAAAGCCATGGAGCATTGTGATGACAGGCATCATGGAGCATTGTGAAGAAAGGGGCCATGGGGAATTGTAATGACAATAGAGAAATGTGATGAAAATGGTCAGCGAGCATAGTGATTAAAGTGGTCATTGAGAATTGTGTTGAAAAGCGATATAGAGCATTGTGATGACAAACGTCATGGAGAACTGTGATGACCAGGGTCATGTAGCATTGTAAAGACACGGTCATGGAACATTGTGATGACAAGAATTATTGAGCATTGTGATGACACGGTCATGGAACATTGTGATTGCAAGAATTCTGGATCATTGTGATGACCAGGCCATGGAGAATTGTAATGAAAGTTTTCATTGTGCACTGTGGTGACAAGGGGGATGGAGTATTGTGATGAAACTGGTCCTGGAGCATTGTGATAATAAAAGCCATGGAGCATTGTGATGACAGGCATCATGGAGCTTTGTGAAGAAAGGGGCCATGTGGAATTGTAATGACAATAGAGAAAGGTGATGAAAATTGTCAGAGAGCATAGTGATTAAAGTGGTCATTGAGAATTGTGATAACATCGTCATGGAACATTGGGATGACAAGAATTCTTGAGCATTGTGATGACAAGGGCCATGGAGCATTGTGATGACACAGTCATGGAACATTGTGATGACAAGAATTCTGGAGCATTGTGATGACAAGGGCCATGGAGCATTGTGATGACACGGTCATGGAACATTATGATGACAAGAAATCAGGAGCATTGTGATGACAATGGCCATGGAGCATTGTGATGACAAGAATTCTGGAGCATTGTAATGACAATGGCCATGGAGAATTCTTAGGACATGGTCATGGTACATTGTGATGACAAGAATTCTGGAGCATTGTGATGACAAGTGTCATGGAGCATTGTGATGACAAGTGTCATGGAGCATTGTAATGAAAGGTTTCATTGTGCACCGTGATGACATGTGGGATGGAGTATTGTGATGAAACTGGTCCTGGAGCATTTTGATAACAAAAGCCATGGAGCATTGTGATGACAGGCATCATGGAGCATTGTAAAGAAAGGGGCAATGGGGAATTGTAATGACAATAGAGAAATGTAAGGAAAATGGTCAGCGAGCATAGTGATTAAAGTGGTCTTTGAGAATTGTGATGAAAAGCGTCATAGAGCATTGTGATGACAAAGGTCATGGAGAAATCTGATAACCAGCGTTATGTAGCATTGTGATGACACGGTCATGGAACTTTGTGATGAAAAGAATTCTGGAGCATTGTGATGACAAATGCCATGGAGCAATGTGATGACACCGTCATGGAACATTGTGATGAAAAGAATTCTGGAGCATTGTGATGACAAATGCCATGGAGCAATGTGATGACACCGTCATGGAACATTGTGATGAAAAGAAATCTGGAGCATTGTGATGACAAGGGCCATGGGGCATTGTGATGACACGATCATGGAACATTGTGATGAAAAGAAATCTGGAGCATTGTGATGACAAGGGCCATGGAGCATTGTGATGACATGGTCATGGAACATTGTGATGACAAGTAATCTGGAGCATTGTGATGACAAGGGCCATGGAGCATTGTGATGACACGGTCATGGAACATTGTGATGACAAGAAATCTGGAGCATTGTGATGACAATGGCCATGGAACATTGTGATGACACGGTCATGGAACATTGTGATGACAAGAATTATTGAGCATTATGATGACATGATCATGGAACATTGTGATGACAAGAATTCTGGAGCATTGTGATGACAAGGGCCCTGGAGAATTGTAATGAAAGGTTTCATTGTGCACTCTGGTGACAAGGGGGACGGAGTATTGTGATGAAACTGGTCCTGGAGCATTGTGATAAAAAAAGCCATGGAGCATTGTGATGACAGGCATCATGGAGCATTGTGAAGAAAGGGGCCATGTGGAATTGTAATGACAATAGAGAAATGTGATGAAAATGGTCAGCGAGCCTAGTGATAAAAGTGGTCATTGAGAATTGTGATAACATGGTCATGGAACATTGGGATGACAAGAATTCTGGAGCATTGTGATGACAAGGGCCATGGAGCATTGTGATGACACGGTCATGGAACATTGTGCTGACAAGAATTCTGGAGCATTGTGATGACAAGGGCCATGGAGCATTGTGATGACACGGTCATGGAACATTGTGATGACAAGAATTCTGGAGCATTGTGATGACAAGGGCCATGGAGCATTGTGATGACACGGTCATGGAACAATGTGATGACAAGAATTCTGGAGCATTGTGATGACATGGGCCATGGTGCATTGTGATGACACGGTCATGGAACTTTGTGATGACAAGCAATCTGGAGCATTGTGATGACAATGGCCATGGAGAACTGTGATGACCAGTGTCATGTAGCATTGTGATGACATGGTCATGGAACATTGTGATGAGAAGAATTATGGAGCATTGTGATGACACGGTCATGGAACATTGTGATGAAAAGAATTCTGGAGCATTGTGATGACAAGGGCCATGGAGCATTGTGATGACATGGTCATGGAACATTGTGATGACAAGTAATCTGGAGCATTGTGATGACAAGGGCCATGGAGCATTGTGATGACACGGTCATTGAACATTGTGATGACAAGAAATCTGGAGCATTGTGATGACAATGGCCATGGAACATTGTGATGACACGGTCATGGAACATTGTGATGACAAGAATTATTGAGCATTATGATGACATGGTCATGGAACATTGTGATGACAAGAATTCTGGAGCATTGTGATGACAAGCGCCATGGAGCATTGTGATGACACAGTTATAGAACATTGTGATGACAAGAATTCTGGAGCATTGTGATGACAAGGGCCATGGAGCATTGTGATGACAAGTGTCATGGAGCATTGTAATGAAAGGTTACATTCTACACCGTGATGACCTGTGGGATGGATTATTGTGATGAAACTGGTCCTGGAGCATTCTGATAACAAAAGCCATGGAACATTGTCATGACAGGCATGATGGAGCATTTTAAAGAAAGGGGCAATGGGGAATTGTAATGACAATAGAGAAATGTGATGAAAATGGTCAGCAAGCATAGAGATTAAAGTGTTCTTTGAGAATTGTGATGAAAAGCGACATAGAGCATTGTGATGACAAAGGTCATGGAGAACTGTGATGACCAGTGTCATGTAGCATTGTGATGACATGGTCTTGGAACATTGTGATGAGGAGAATTATGGAGCATTGTGATGACACGGTCATGGAACATTCTGATGACAAGAATTCTGGAGCATTGTGATGCCAATGCCATGGAGAATTGTGTTGACATGGTCATGGAACTTTGTGATGACAAGAATTCTGGAGCACTGTGTTGACAAGGGCCTTGGAGCATTGTGATGACAAGTGTCATGGAGCATTGTAATGAAAGGTTTCCTTGTGCACCGTGATGACATGTGGGATGGAGTATTGTGATGAAACTGGTCCTGGAGAATTCTGATAACAAAAGCCATGGAGCATTGTGATGACAGGCATCATGGAGCATTGTGAAGAAAGGGGCAATGGGGAAATGTAATGACAATAGAGAAATGTGAGGAAAATGGTGAGCGAGCATAGTGATTAAAGTGGTCTTTGAGAATTGTGATGAAAAGCGTCATATAGCATTGTGATGACAAAGGTCATGGAGAACTGTGATGACGAGGGTCATGTAGATTTGTGATGACACGGTGATGGAACATTGTGATGAAAAGAATTCTGGAGCATTGTGATGACAAATGCCATGGAGCAATGTGATGACACCGTCATGGAACATTGTGATGAAAAGAAATCTGGAGCATTTTGATGACAAGGGCCATGGAGCATTGTGATGACATGGTCATGGAACATTGTGATGACAAGTAATCTGGAGCATTGTGATGACAAGGGCCATGGAGCATTGTGATGACACGGTCATGGAACATTGTGATGAGAAGAAATCTGGAGCATTGTGATGACAATGGCCATGGAACATTGTGATGACACGGTCATGGAACATTGTGATGACAAGAATTATTGAGCATTATGATGACATGGTCATGGAACATTGTGATGACAAGAATTCTGGAGCATTGTGATGACAAGGGCCATGGAGAATTGTAATGAAAGGTTTCATTGTGCACTGTGGTGACAAGGGGGATGGAGTATTGTGATGAAACTGGTCCTGGAGCATTGTGATAACAAAAGCCATGGAGCATTGTGATGACAGGCATCATGGAGCATTGTGAAGAAAGGGGCCATGTGGAATTGTAATGACAATAGAGAAATGTGATGAAAATGGTCAGCGAGCATAGTGATAAAAGTGGTCATTGAGAATTGTGATAACATAGTCATGGAACATTGGGATGACAAGAATTCTGGAGCATTGTGATGACAAGGGCCATGGAGCATTGTGATGACACGGTCATGGAACATTGTGATGACAAGAATTCTGGAGCATTGTGATGACAAGGGCCGTGGAGCTTTGTGATGACACGGTCATGGAACTTTGTGATGACAAGAAATCTGGAGCATTGAGATGACAATGGCCATGGAGCATTGTGATGACACAGTTATAGAACATTGTGATGACAAGAATTCTGGAGCATTGTGATGACAAGGGCCATGGAGCATTGTGATGACAAGTGTCATGGAGCATTGTAATGAAAGGTTACATTCTACACCGTGATGACCTGTGGGATGGAGTATTGTGATGAAACTGGTCCTGGAGCATTCTGATAACAAAAGCCATGGAACATTGTCATGACAGGCATGATGGAGCATTTTAAAGAAAGGGGCAATGGGGAATTGTAATGACAATAGAGAAATGTGATGAAAATGGTCAGCAAGCATAGACATTAAAGTGTTCTTTGAGAATTGTGATGAAAAGCGACATAGAGCATTGTGATGACAAAGGTCATGGAGAACTGTGATGACCAGTGTCATGTAGCATTGTGATGACATGGTCATGGAACATTGTGATGAGAAGAATTATGGAGCATTGTGATGACACGGTCATGGAACATTCTGATGACAAGAATTCTGGAGCATTGTGATGCCAATGCCATGGAGAATTGTGTTGACATGGTCATGGAACTTTGTGATGACAAGAATTCTGGAGCACTGTGTTGACAAGGGCCTTGGAGCATTGTGATGACAAGTGTCATGGAGCATTGTAATGAAAGGTTTCCTTGTGCACCGCGATGACATGTGGGATGGAGTATTGTGATGAGACTGGTCATGGAGCATTCTGATAACAAATGCCATGGAGCATTGTGATGACAGGCATCATGGAGCATTGTAAAGAAAGGGGCAATGGGGAATTGTAATGACAATAGAGAAATGTGAAGAAAATTGTCAGCGAGCATAGTGATTAAAGTGGCCTTTGAGAATTGTGATGAAAAGCGACATAGAGCATTGTGATGACAAAGGTCATGGAGAACTGTGATAATCAGGGTCATGTAGCATTGTGATGACACGGTCATGGAAAATTGTGACGACAAGAATTCTGGAGCATTGTGATGACACGGGCCATGGAGAATTGTGATGACATGGTCATGGAACATTGTGATGAAAAGAATTCTGGAGCATTGTTATGACAAGGGCCATGGACCATTGTGATGACAAGTGTCATGGAGCATTGTAATGAAAGATTTCATTGTGCAAGGTGATGACATAGGGGATGGAGTATTGTGATGAAACTGGTCCTGGAGCATTGTGATAACAAAGCCATGGAGCATTGTGATGACAGGCATCATGGAGCATTGTGAAGAAAGGGGCCATGGGGAATTGTAATGACAATAGAGAAATGTGATGAAAATGGTCAGCGAGCATAGTGATTAAAGTGGTCATTGAGAATTGTGTTGAAAAGCGATATAGAGCATTGTGATGACAAACGTCATGGAGAACTGTGATGACCAGGGTCATGTAGCATTGTAAAGACACGGTCATGGAACATTGTGATGACAAGAATTATTGAGCATTGTGATGACACGGTCATGGAACATTGTGATTGCAAGAATTCTGGATCATTGTGATGACCAGGCCATGGAGAATTGTAATGAAAGTTTTCATTGTGCACTGTGGTGACAAGGGGGATGGAGTATTGTGATGAAACTGGTCCTGGAGCATTGTGATAATAAAAGCCATGGAGCATTGTGATGACAGGCATCATGGAGCTTTGTGAAGAAAGGGGCCATGTGGAATTGTAATGACAATAGAGAAAGGTGATGAAAATTGTCAGAGAGCATAGTGATTAAAGTGGTCATTGAGAATTGTGATAACATCGTCATGGAACATTGGGATGACAAGAATTCTTGAGCATTGTGATGACAAGGGCCATGGAGCATTGTGATGACACAGTCATGGAACATTGTGATGACAAGAATTCTGGAGCATTGTGATGACAAGGGCCATGGAGCATTGTGATGACACGGTCATGGAACATTATGATGACAAGAAATCAGGAGCATTGTGATGACAATGGCCATGGAGCATTGTGATGACAAGAATTCTGGAGCATTGTGATGACAAGGGCCGTGGAGCTTTGTGATGACACGGTCATGGAACTTTGTGATGACAAGAATTCTGGAGCATTGAGATGACAATGGCCATGGAGCATTGTGATGACACAGTTATAGAACATTGTGATGACAAGAATTCTGGAGCATTGTGATGACAAGGGCCATGGAGCATTGTGATGACAAGTGTCATGGAGCATTGTAATGAAAGGTTACATTCTACACCGTGATGACCTGTGGGATGGAGTATTGTGATGAAACTTGTCCTGGAGCATTCTGATAACAAAAGCCATGGAACATTGTCATGACAGGCATGATGGAGCATTTTAAAGAAAGGGGCAATGGGGAATTGTAATGACAATAGAGAAATGTGATGAAAATGGTCAGCAAGCATAGAGATTAAAGTGTTCTTTGAGAATTGTGATGAAAAGCGACATAGAGCATTGTGATGACAAAGGTCATGGAGAACTGTGATGACCAGTGTCATGTAGCATTGTGATGACATGGTCATGGAACATTGTGATGAGAAGAATTATGGAGCATTTTGATGACACGGTCATGGAACATTCTGATGACAAGAATTCTGGAGCATTGTGATGCCAATGCCATGGAGAATTGTGTTGACATGGTCATGGAACTTTGTGATGACAAGAATTCTGGAGCACTGTGTTGACAAGGGCCTTGGAGCATTGTGATGACAAGTGTCATGGAGCATTGTAATGAAAGGTTTCCTTGTGCACCGTGATGACATGTGGGATGGAGTATTGTGATGAAACTGGTCCTGGAGCATTCTGATAACAAAAGCCGTGGAGCATTGTGATGACAGGCATCATGGAGCACTGTGAAGAAAGGGGCAATGGGGAATTGTAATGACAATAGAGAAATGTGATGAAAATGGTCAGCGAGCATAGTGATTAAAGTGGTCTTTGAGAATTGTGATGAAAAGCGTCATAGAGTATTGTGATGACAAAGGTCATGGAGAACTGTGATGACGAGGGTCATGTAGAATTGTGATGACACGGTCATGGAACATTGTGATGAAAAGAATTCTGGAGCATTGTGATGACAAATGCCATTGAGCTATGTGATGACACCGTCATGGAACATTGTGATGAAAAGAAATCTGGAGCATTGTGATGACAAGGGCCATGGAGCATTGTGATGACATGGTCATGGAACATTGTGATGACAAGTAATCTGGAGCATTGTGATGACAAGGGCCATGGAGCATTGTGATGACACGGTCATGGAACATTGTGATGAGAAGAAATCTGGAGCATTGTGATGACAATGGCCATGGAACATTGTGATGACACGGTCATGGAACATTGTGATGACAAGAATTATTGAGCATTATGATGACATGGTCATGGAACATTGTGATGACAAGAATTCTGGAGCATTCTGATGACAAGGGCCATGGAGCATTGTGATGACACAGTTATAGAACATTGTGATGACAAGAATTCTGGAGCATTGTGATGACAAGGGCCATGGAGCATTGTGATGACAAGTGTCATGGAGCATTGTAATGAAAGGTTACATTCTACACCGTGATGACCTGTGGGATGGATTATTGTGATGAAACTGGTCCTGGAGCATTCTGATAACAAAAGCCGTGGAACATTGTCATGACAGGCATGATGGAGCATTTTAAAGAAAGGGGCAATGGGGAATTGTAATGACAATAGAGAAATGTGATGAAAATGGTCAGCAAGCATAGAGATTAAAGTGTTCTTTGAGAATTGTGATGAAAAGCGACATAGAGCATTGTGATGACAAAGGTCATGGAGAACTGTGATGACCAGTGTCATGTAGCATTGTGATGACATGGTCATGGAACATTGTGATGAGGAGAATTATGGAGCATTGTGATGACACGGTCATGGAACATTCTGATGACAAGAATTCTGGAGCATTGTGATGCCAATGCCATGGAGAATTGTGTTGACATGGTCATGGAACTTTGTGATGACAAGAATTCTGGAGCACTGTGTTGACAAGGGCCTTGGAGCATTGTGATGACAAGTGTCATGGAGCATTGTAATGAAAGGTTTCCTTGTGCACCGTGATGACATGTGGGATGGAGTATTGTGATGAAACTGGTCCTGGAGCATTCTGATAACAAAAGCCATGGAGCATTGTGATGACAGGCATCATGGAGCATTGTGAAGAAAGGGGCAATGGGGAATTGTAATGACAATAGAGAAATGTGATGAAAATGGTGAGCGAGCATAGTGATTAAAGTGGTCTTTGAGAATTGTGATGAAAAGCGTCATAGAGCATTGTGATGACAAAGGTCATGGAGAACTGTGATGACGAGGGTCATGTAGATTTGTGATGACACGGTGATGGAACATTGTGATGAAAAGAATTCTGGAGCATTGTGATGACAAATGCCATGGAGCAATGTGATGACACCGTCATGGAACATTGTGATGAAAAGAAATCTGGAGCATTTTGATGACAAGGGCCATGGAGCATTGTGATGACATGGTCATGGAACATTGTGATGACAAGTAATCTGGAGCATTGTGATGACAAGGGCCATGGAGCATTGTGATGACACGGTCATGGAACATTGTGATGAGAAGAAATCTGGAGCATTGTGATGACAATGGCCATGGAACATTGTGATGACACGGTCATGGAACATTGTGATGACAAGAATTATTGAGCATTATGATGACATGGTCATGGAACATTGTGATGACAAGAATTCTGGAGCATTGTGATGACAAGGGCCATGGAGAATTGTAATGAAAGGTTTCATTGTGCACTGTGGTGACAAGGGGGATGGAGTATTGTGATGAAACTGGTCCTGGAGCATTGTGATAACAAAAGCCATGGAGCATTGTGATGACAGGCATCATGGAGCATTGTGAAGAAAGGGGCCATGTGGAATTGTAATGACAATAGAGAAATGTGATGAAAATGGTCAGCGAGCATAGTGATAAAAGTGGTCATTGAGAATTGTGATAACATAGTCATGGAACATTGGGATGACAAGAATTCTGGAGCATTGTGATGACAAGGGCCATGGAGCATTGTGATGACACGGTCATGGAACATTGTGATGACAAGAATTCTGGAGCATTGTGATGACAAGGGCCGTGGAGCTTTGTGATGACACGGTCATGGAACTTTGTGATGACAAGAAATCTGGAGCATTGAGATGACAATGGCCATGGAGCATTGTGATGACAAGTGTCATGGAGCATTGTAATGAAAGGTTACATTCTACACCGTGATGACCTGTGGGATGGAGTATTGTGATGAAACTGGTCCTGGAGCATTCTGATAACAAAAGCCATGGAACATTGTCATGACAGGCATGATGGAGCATTTTAAAGAAAGGGGCAATGGGGAATTGTAATGACAATAGAGAAATGTGATGAAAATGGTCAGCAAGCATAGACATTAAAGTGTTCTTTGAGAATTGTGATGAAAAGCAACATAGAGCATTGTGATGACAAAGGTCATGGAGAACTGTGATGACCAGTGTCATGTAGCATTGTGATGACATGGTCATGGAACATTGTGATGAGAAGAATTATGGAGCATTGTGATGACACGGTCATGGAACATTCTGATGACAAGAATTCTGGAGCATTGTGATGCCAATGCCATGGAGAATTGTGTTGACATGGTCATGGAACTTTGTGATGAAAGAATTCTGGAGCACTGTGTTGACAAGGCCTTGGAGCATTGTGATGACAAGTGTCATGGAGCATTGTAATGAAAGGTTTCCTTGTGCACCGCGATGACATGTGGGATGGAGTATTGTGATGAGACTGGTCATGGAGCATTCTGATAACAAATGCCATGGAGCATTGTGATGACAGGCATCATGGAGCATTGTAAAGAAAGGGGCAATGGGGAATTGTAATGACAATAGAGAAATGTGAAGAAAATTGTCAGCGAGCATAGTGATTAAAGTGGCCTTTGAGAATTGTGATGAAAAGCGACATAGAGCATTGTGATGACAAAGGTCATGGAGAACTGTGATAATCAGGGTCATGTAGCATTGTGATGACACGGTCATGGAAAATTGTGACGACAAGAATTCTGGAGCATTGTGATGACACGGGCCATGGAGAATTGTGATGACATGGTCATGGAACATTGTGATGAAAAGAATTCTGGAGCATTGTTATGACAAGGGCCATGGACCATTGTGATGACAAGTGTCATGGAGCATTGTAATGAAAGATTTCATTGTGCAAGGTGATGACATAGGGGATGGAGTATTGTGATGAAACTGGTCCTGGAGCATTGTGATAACAAAGCCATGGAGCATTGTGATGACAGGCATCATGGAGCATTGTGAAGAAAGGGGCCATGGGGAATTGTAATGACAATAGAGAAATGTGATGAAAATGGTCAGCGAGCATAGTGATTAAAGTGGTCATTGAGAATTGTGTTGAAAAGCGATATAGAGCATTGTGATGACAAACGTCATGGAGAACTGTGATGACCAGGGTCATGTAGCATTGTAAAGACACGGTCATGGAACATTGTGATGACAAGAATTATTGAGCATTGTGATGACACGGTCATGGAACATTGTGATTGCAAGAATTCTGGATCATTGTGATGACCAGGCCATGGAGAATTGTAATGAAAGTTTTCATTGTGCACTGTGGTGACAAGGGGGATGGAGTATTGTGATGAAACTGGTCCTGGAGCATTGTGATAATAAAAGCCATGGAGCATTGTGATGACAGGCATCATGGAGCTTTGTGAAGAAAGGGGCCATGTGGAATTGTAATGACAATAGAGAAAGGTGATGAAAATTGTCAGAGAGCATAGTGATTAAAGTGGTCATTGAGAATTGTGATAACATCGTCATGGAACATTGGGATGACAAGAATTCTTGAGCATTGTGATGACAAGGGCCATGGAGCATTGTGATGACACAGTCATGGAACATTGTGATGACAAGAATTCTGGAGCATTGTGATGACAAGGGCCATGGAGCATTGTGATGACACGGTCATGGAACATTATGATGACAAGAAATCAGGAGCATTGTGATGACAATGGCCATGGAGCATTGTGATGACAAGAATTCTGGAGCATTGTGATGACAAGGGCCGTGGAGCTTTGTGATGACACGGTCATGGAACTTTGTGATGACAAGAATTCTGGAGCATTGAGATGACAATGGCCATGGAGCATTGTGATGACACAGTTATAGAACATTGTGATGACAAGAATTCTGGAGCATTGTGATGACAAGGGCCATGGAGCATTGTGATGACAAGTGTCATGGAGCATTGTAATGAAAGGTTACATTCTACACCGTGATGACCTGTGGGATGGAGTATTGTGATGAAACTTGTCCTGGAGCATTCTGATAACAAAAGCCATGGAACATTGTCATGACAGGCATGATGGAGCATTTTAAAGAAAGGGGCAATGGGGAATTGTAATGACAATAGAGAAATGTGATGAAAATGGTCAGCAAGCATAGAGATTAAAGTGTTCTTTGAGAATTGTGATGAAAAGCGACATAGAGCATTGTGATGACAAAGGTCATGGAGAACTGTGATGACCAGTGTCATGTAGCATTGTGATGACATGGTCATGGAACATTGTGATGAGAAGAATTATGGAGCATTTTGATGACACGGTCATGGAACATTCTGATGACAAGAATTCTGGAGCATTGTGATGCCAATGCCATGGAGAATTGTGTTGACATGGTCATGGAACTTTGTGATGACAAGAATTCTGGAGCACTGTGTTGACAAGGGCCTTGGAGCATTGTGATGACAAGTGTCATGGAGCATTGTAATGAAAGGTTTCCTTGTGCACCGTGATGACATGTGGGATGGAGTATTGTGATGAAACTGGTCCTGGAGCATTCTGATAACAAAAGCCATGGAGCATTGTGATGACAGGCATCATGGAGCACTGTGAAGAAAGGGGCAATGGGGAATTGTAATGACAATAGAGAAATGTGATGAAAATGGTCAGCGAGCATAGTGATTAAAGTGGTCTTTGAGAATTGTGATGAAAAGCGTCATAGAGTATTGTGATGACAAAGGTCATGGAGAACTGTGATGACGAGGGTCATGTAGAATTGTGATGACACGGTCATGGAACATTGTGATGAAAAGAATTCTGGAGCATTGTGATGACAAATGCCATGGAGCAATGTGATGACACCGTCATGGAACATTGTGATGAAAAGAAATCTGGAGCATTGTGATGACAAGGGCCATGGAGCATTGTGATGACATGGTCATGGAACATTGTGATGACAAGTAATCTGGAGCATTGTGATGACAAGGGCCATGGAGCATTGTGATGACACGGTCATGGAACATTGTGATGAGAAGAAATCTGGAGCATTGTGATGACAATGGCCATGGAACATTGTGATGACACGGTCATGGAACATTGTGATGACAAGAATTATTGAGCATTATGATGACATGGTCATGGAACATTGTGATGACAAGAATTCTGGAGCATTGTGATGACAAGCGCCATGGAGCATTGTGATGACACAGTTATAGAACATTGTGATGACAAGAATTCTGGAGCATTGTGATGACAAGGGCCATGGAGCATTGTGATGACAAGTGTCATGGAGCATTGTAATGAAAGGTTACATTCTACACCGTGATGACCTGTGGGATGGATTATTGTGATGAAACTGGTCCTGGAGCATTCTGATAACAAAAGCCGTGGAACATTGTCATGACAGGCATGATGGAGCATTTTAAAGAAAGGGGCAATGGGGAATTGTAATGACAATAGAGAAATGTGATGAAAATGGTCAGCAAGCATAGAGATTAAAGTGTTCTTTGAGAATTGTGATGAAAAGCGACATAGAGCATTGTGATGACAAAGGTCATGGAGAACTGTGATGACCAGTGTCATGTAGCATTGTGATGACATGGTCATGGAACATTGTGATGAGGAGAATTATGGAGCATTGTGATGACACGGTCATGGAACATTCTGATGACAAGAATTCTGGAGCATTGTGATGCCAATGCCATGGAGAATTGTGTTGACATGGTCATGGAACTTTGTGATGACAAGAATTCTGGAGCACTGTGTTGACAAGGGCCTTGGAGCATTGTGATGACAAGTGTCATGGAGCATTGTAATGAAAGGTTTCCTTGTGCACCGTGATGACATGTGGGATGGAGTATTGTGATGAAACTGGTCCTGGAGCATTCTGATAACAAAAGCCATGGAGCATTGTGATGACAGGCATCATGGAGCATTGTGAAGAAAGGGGCAATGGGGAATTGTAATGACAATAGAGAAATGTGATGAAAATGGTGAGCGAGCATAGTGATTAAAGTGGTCTTTGAGAATTGTGATGAAAAGCGTCATAGAGCATTGTGATGACAAAGGTCATGGAGAACTGTGATGACGAGGGTCATGTAGATTTGTGATGACACGGTGATGGAACATTGTGATGAAAAGAATTCTGGAGCATTGTGATGACAAATGCCATGGAGCAATGTGATGACACCGTCATGGAACATTGTGATGAAAAGAAATCTGGAGCATTTTGATGACAAGGGCCATGGAGCATTGTGATGACATGGTCATGGAACATTGTGATGACAAGTAATCTGGAGCATTGTGATGACAAGGGCCATGGAGCATTGTGATGACACGGTCATGGAACATTGTGATGAGAAGAAATCTGGAGCATTGTGATGACAATGGCCATGGAACATTGTGATGACACGGTCATGGAACATTGTGATGACAAGAATTATTGAGCATTATGATGACATGGTCATGGAACATTGTGATGACAAGAATTCTGGAGCATTGTGATGACAAGGGCCATGGAGAATTGTAATGAAAGGTTTCATTGTGCACTGTGGTGACAAGGGGGATGGAGTATTGTGATGAAACTGGTCCTGGAGCATTGTGATAACAAAAGCCATGGAGCATTGTGATGACAGGCATCATGGAGCATTGTGAAGAAAGGGGCCATGTGGAATTGTAATGACAATAGAGAAATGTGATGAAAATGGTCAGCGAGCATAGTGATAAAAGTGGTCATTGAGAATTGTGATAACATAGTCATGGAACATTGGGATGACAAGAATTCTGGAGCATTGTGATGACAAGGGCCATGGAGCATTGTGATGACACGGTCATGGAACATTGTGATGACAAGAATTCTGGAGCATTGTGATGACAAGGGCCGTGGAGCTTTGTGATGACACGGTCATGGAACTTTGTGATGACAAGAAATCTGGAGCATTGAGATGACAATGGCCATGGAGCATTGTGATGACACAGTTATAGAACATTGTGATGACAAGAATTCTGGAGCATTGTGATGACAAGGGCCATGGAGCATTGTGATGACAAGTGTCATGGAGCATTGTAATGAAAGGTTACATTCTACACCGTGATGACCTGTGGGATGGAGTATTGTGATGAAACTGGTCCTGGAGCATTCTGATAACAAAAGCCATGGAACATTGTCATGACAGGCATGATGGAGCATTTTAAAGAAAGGGGCAATGGGGAATTGTAATGACAATAGAGAAATGTGATGAAAATGGTCAGCAAGCATAGACATTAAAGTGTTCTTTGAGAATTGTGATGAAAAGCGACATAGAGCATTGTGATGACAAAGGTCATGGAGAACTGTGATGACCAGTGTCATGTAGCATTGTGATGACATGGTCATGGAACATTGTGATGAGAAGAATTATGGAGCATTGTGATGACACGGTCATGGAACATTCTGATGACAAGAATTCTGGAGCATTGTGATGCCAATGCCATGGAGAATTGTGTTGACATGGTCATGGAACTTTGTGATGACAAGAATTCTGGAGCACTGTGTTGACAAGGCCTTGGAGCATTGTGATGACAAGTGTCATGGAGCATTGTAATGAAAGGTTTCCTTGTGCACCGCGATGACATGTGGGATGGAGTATTGTGATGAGACTGGTCATGGAGCATTCTGATAACAAATGCCATGGAGCATTGTGATGACAGGCATCATGGAGCATTGTAAAGAAAGGGGCAATGGGGAATTGTAATGACAATAGAGAAATGTGAAGAAAATTGTCAGCGAGCATAGTGATTAAAGTGGCCTTTGAGAATTGTGATGAAAAGCGACATAGAGCATTGTGATGACAAAGGTCATGGAGAACTGTGATAATCAGGGTCATGTAGCATTGTGATGACACGGTCATGGAAAATTGTGACGACAAGAATTCTGGAGCATTGTGATGACACGGGCCATGGAGAATTGTGATGACATGGTCATGGAACATTGTGATGAAAAGAATTCTGGAGCATTGTTATGACAAGGGCCATGGACCATTGTGATGACAAGTGTCATGGAGCATTGTAATGAAAGATTTCATTGTGCAAGGTGATGACATAGGGGATGGAGTATTGTGATGAAACTGGTCCTGGAGCATTGTGATAACAAAGCCATGGAGCATTGTGATGACAGGCATCATGGAGCATTGTGAAGAAAGGGGCCATGGGGAATTGTAATGACAATAGAGAAATGTGATGAAAATGGTCAGCGAGCATAGTGATTAAAGTGGTCATTGAGAATTGTGTTGAAAAGCGATATAGAGCATTGTGATGACAAACGTCATGGAGAACTGTGATGACCAGGGTCATGTAGCATTGTAAAGACACGGTCATGGAACATTGTGATGACAAGAATTATTGAGCATTGTGATGACACGGTCATGGAACATTGTGATTGCAAGAATTCTGGATCATTGTGATGACCAGGCCATGGAGAATTGTAATGAAAGTTTTCATTGTGCACTGTGGTGACAAGGGGGATGGAGTATTGTGATGAAACTGGTCCTGGAGCATTGTGATAATAAAAGCCATGGAGCATTGTGATGACAGGCATCATGGAGCTTTGTGAAGAAAGGGGCCATGTGGAATTGTAATGACAATAGAGAAAGGTGATGAAAATTGTCAGAGAGCATAGTGATTAAAGTGGTCATTGAGAATTGTGATAACATCGTCATGGAACATTGGGATGACAAGAATTCTTGAGCATTGTGATGACAAGGGCCATGGAGCATTGTGATGACACAGTCATGGAACATTGTGATGACAAGAATTCTGGAGCATTGTGATGACAAGGGCCATGGAGCATTGTGATGACACGGTCATGGAACATTATGATGACAAGAAATCAGGAGCATTGTGATGACAATGGCCATGGAGCATTGTGATGACAAGAATTCTGGAGCATTGTGATGACAAGGGCCGTGGAGCTTTGTGATGACACGGTCATGGAACTTTGTGATGACAAGAATTCTGGAGCATTGAGATGACAATGGCCATGGAGCATTGTGATGACACAGTTATAGAACATTGTGATGACAAGAATTCTGGAGCATTGTGATGACAAGGGCCATGGAGCATTGTGATGACAAGTGTCATGGAGCATTGTAATGAAAGGTTACATTCTACACCGTGATGACCTGTGGGATGGAGTATTGTGATGAAACTTGTCCTGGAGCATTCTGATAACAAAAGCCATGGAACATTGTCATGACAGGCATGATGGAGCATTTTAAAGAAAGGGGCAATGGGGAATTGTAATGACAATAGAGAAATGTGATGAAAATGGTCAGCAAGCATAGAGATTAAAGTGTTCTTTGAGAATTGTGATGAAAAGCGACATAGAGCATTGTGATGACAAAGGTCATGGAGAACTGTGATGACCAGTGTCATGTAGCATTGTGATGACATGGTCATGGAACATTGTGATGAGAAGAATTATGGAGCATTTTGATGACACGGTCATGGAACATTCTGATGACAAGAATTCTGGAGCATTGTGATGCCAATGCCATGGAGAATTGTGTTGACATGGTCATGGAACTTTGTGATGACAAGAATTCTGGAGCACTGTGTTGACAAGGGCCTTGGAGCATTGTGATGACAAGTGTCATGGAGCATTGTAATGAAAGGTTTCCTTGTGCACCGTGATGACATGTGGGATGGAGTATTGTGATGAAACTGGTCCTGGAGCATTCTGATAACAAAAGCCGTGGAGCATTGTGATGACAGGCATCATGGAGCACTGTGAAGAAAGGGGCAATGGGGAATTGTAATGACAATAGAGAAATGTGATGAAAATGGTCAGCGAGCATAGTGATTAAAGTGGTCTTTGAGAATTGTGATGAAAAGCGTCATAGAGTATTGTGATGACAAAGGTCATGGAGAACTGTGATGACGAGGGTCATGTAGAATTGTGATGACACGGTCATGGAACATTGTGATGAAAAGAATTCTGGAGCATTGTGATGACAAATGCCATTGAGCTATGTGATGACACCGTCATGGAACATTGTGATGAAAAGAAATCTGGAGCATTGTGATGACAAGGGCCATGGAGCATTGTGATGACATGGTCATGGAACATTGTGATGACAAGTAATCTGGAGCATTGTGATGACAAGGGCCATGGAGCATTGTGATGACACGGTCATGGAACATTGTGATGAGAAGAAATCTGGAGCATTGTGATGACAATGGCCATGGAACATTGTGATGACACGGTCATGGAACATTGTGATGACAAGAATTATTGAGCATTATGATGACATGGTCATGGAACATTGTGATGACAAGAATTCTGGAGCATTGTGATGACAAGGGCCATGGAGCATTGTGATGACACAGTTATAGAACATTGTGATGACAAGAATTCTGGAGCATTGTGATGACAAGGGCCATGGAGCATTGTGATGACAAGTGTCATGGAGCATTGTAATGAAAGGTTACATTCTACACCGTGATGACCTGTGGGATGGATTATTGTGATGAAACTGGTCCTGGAGCATTCTGATAACAAAAGCCGTGGAACATTGTCATGACAGGCATGATGGAGCATTTTAAAGAAAGGGGCAATGGGGAATTGTAATGACAATAGAGAAATGTGATGAAAATGGTCAGCAAGCATAGAGATTAAAGTGTTCTTTGAGAATTGTGATGAAAAGCGACATAGAGCATTGTGATGACAAAGGTCATGGAGAACTGTGATGACCAGTGTCATGTAGCATTGTGATGACATGGTCATGGAACATTGTGATGAGGAGAATTATGGAGCATTGTGATGACACGGTCATGGAACATTCTGATGACAAGAATTCTGGAGCATTGTGATGCCAATGCCATGGAGAATTGTGTTGACATGGTCATGGAACTTTGTGATGACAAGAATTCTGGAGCACTGTGTTGACAAGGGCCTTGGAGCATTGTGATGACAAGTGTCATGGAGCATTGTAATGAAAGGTTTCCTTGTGCACCGTGATGACATGTGGGATGGAGTATTGTGATGAAACTGGTCCTGGAGCATTCTGATAACAAAAGCCATGGAGCATTGTGATGACAGGCATCATGGAGCATTGTGAAGAAAGGGGCAATGGGGAATTGTAATGACAATAGAGAAATGTGATGAAAATGGTGAGCGAGCATAGTGATTAAAGTGGTCTTTGAGAATTGTGATGAAAAGCGTCATAGAGCATTGTGATGACAAAGGTCATGGAGAACTGTGATGACGAGGGTCATGTAGATTTGTGATGACACGGTGATGGAACATTGTGATGAAAAGAATTCTGGAGCATTGTGATGACAAATGCCATGGAGCAATGTGATGACACCGTCATGGAACATTGTGATGAAAAGAAATCTGGAGCATTTTGATGACAAGGGCCATGGAGCATTGTGATGACATGGTCATGGAACATTGTGATGACAAGTAATCTGGAGCATTGTGATGACAAGGGCCATGGAGCATTGTGATGACACGGTCATGGAACATTGTGATGAGAAGAAATCTGGAGCATTGTGATGACAATGGCCATGGAACATTGTGATGACACGGTCATGGAACATTGTGATGACAAGAATTATTGAGCATTATGATGACATGGTCATGGAACATTGTGATGACAAGAATTCTGGAGCATTGTGATGACAAGGGCCATGGAGAATTGTAATGAAAGGTTTCATTGTGCACTGTGGTGACAAGGGGGATGGAGTATTGTGATGAAACTGGTCCTGGAGCATTGTGATAACAAAAGCCATGGAGCATTGTGATGACAGGCATCATGGAGCATTGTGAAGAAAGGGGCCATGTGGAATTGTAATGACAATAGAGAAATGTGATGAAAATGGTCAGCGAGCATAGTGATAAAAGTGGTCATTGAGAATTGTGATAACATAGTCATGGAACATTGGGATGACAAGAATTCTGGAGCATTGTGATGACAAGGGCCATGGAGCATTGTGATGACACGGTCATGGAACATTGTGATGACAAGAATTCTGGAGCATTGTGATGACAAGGGCCGTGGAGCTTTGTGATGACACGGTCATGGAACTTTGTGATGACAAGAAATCTGGAGCATTGAGATGACAATGGCCATGGAGCATTGTGATGACAAGTGTCATGGAGCATTGTAATGAAAGGTTACATTCTACACCGTGATGACCTGTGGGATGGAGTATTGTGATGAAACTGGTCCTGGAGCATTCTGATAACAAAAGCCATGGAACATTGTCATGACAGGCATGATGGAGCATTTTAAAGAAAGGGGCAATGGGGAATTGTAATGACAATAGAGAAATGTGATGAAAATGGTCAGCAAGCATAGACATTAAAGTGTTCTTTGAGAATTGTGATGAAAAGCGACATAGAGCATTGTGATGACAAAGGTCATGGAGAACTGTGATGACCAGTGTCATGTAGCATTGTGATGACATGGTCATGGAACATTGTGATGAGAAGAATTATGGAGCATTGTGATGACACGGTCATGGAACATTCTGATGACAAGAATTCTGGAGCATTGTGATGCCAATGCCATGGAGAATTGTGTTGACATGGTCATGGAACTTTGTGATGAAAGAATTCTGGAGCACTGTGTTGACAAGGCCTTGGAGCATTGTGATGACAAGTGTCATGGAGCATTGTAATGAAAGGTTTCCTTGTGCACCGCGATGACATGTGGGATGGAGTATTGTGATGAGACTGGTCATGGAGCATTCTGATAACAAATGCCATGGAGCATTGTGATGACAGGCATCATGGAGCATTGTAAAGAAAGGGGCAATGGGGAATTGTAATGACAATAGAGAAATGTGAAGAAAATTGTCAGCGAGCATAGTGATTAAAGTGGCCTTTGAGAATTGTGATGAAAAGCGACATAGAGCATTGTGATGACAAAGGTCATGGAGAACTGTGATAATCAGGGTCATGTAGCATTGTGATGACACGGTCATGGAAAATTGTGACGACAAGAATTCTGGAGCATTGTGATGACACGGGCCATGGAGAATTGTGATGACATGGTCATGGAACATTGTGATGAAAAGAATTCTGGAGCATTGTTATGACAAGGGCCATGGACCATTGTGATGACAAGTGTCATGGAGCATTGTAATGAAAGATTTCATTGTGCAAGGTGATGACATAGGGGATGGAGTATTGTGATGAAACTGGTCCTGGAGCATTGTGATAACAAAGCCATGGAGCATTGTGATGACAGGCATCATGGAGCATTGTGAAGAAAGGGGCCATGGGGAATTGTAATGACAATAGAGAAATGTGATGAAAATGGTCAGCGAGCATAGTGATTAAAGTGGTCATTGAGAATTGTGTTGAAAAGCGATATAGAGCATTGTGATGACAAACGTCATGGAGAACTGTGATGACCAGGGTCATGTAGCATTGTAAAGACACGGTCATGGAACATTGTGATGACAAGAATTATTGAGCATTGTGATGACACGGTCATGGAACATTGTGATTGCAAGAATTCTGGATCATTGTGATGACCAGGCCATGGAGAATTGTAATGAAAGTTTTCATTGTGCACTGTGGTGACAAGGGGGATGGAGTATTGTGATGAAACTGGTCCTGGAGCATTGTGATAATAAAAGCCATGGAGCATTGTGATGACAGGCATCATGGAGCTTTGTGAAGAAAGGGGCCATGTGGAATTGTAATGACAATAGAGAAAGGTGATGAAAATTGTCAGAGAGCATAGTGATTAAAGTGGTCATTGAGAATTGTGATAACATCGTCATGGAACATTGGGATGACAAGAATTCTGGAGCATTGTGATGACAAGGGCCGTGGAGCTTTGTGATGACACGGTCATGGAACTTTGTGATGACAAGAATTCTGGAGCATTGAGATGACAATGGCCATGGAGCATTGTGATGACACAGTTATAGAACATTGTGATGACAAGAATTCTGGAGCATTGTGATGACAAGGGCCATGGAGCATTGTGATGACAAGTGTCATGGAGCATTGTAATGAAAGGTTACATTCTACACCGTGATGACCTGTGGGATGGAGTATTGTGATGAAACTTGTCCTGGAGCATTCTGATAACAAAAGCCATGGAACATTGTCATGACAGGCATGATGGAGCATTTTAAAGAAAGGGGCAATGGGGAATTGTAATGACAATAGAGAAATGTGATGAAAATGGTCAGCAAGCATAGAGATTAAAGTGTTCTTTGAGAATTGTGATGAAAAGCGACATAGAGCATTGTGATGACAAAGGTCATGGAGAACTGTGATGACCAGTGTCATGTAGCATTGTGATGACATGATCATGGAACATTGTGATGAGAAGAATTATGGAGCATTTTGATGACACGGTCATGGAACATTCTGATGACAAGAATTCTGGAGCATTGTGATGCCAATGCCATGGAGAATTGTGTTGACATGGTCATGGAACTTTGTGATGACAAGAATTCTGGAGCACTGTGTTGACAAGGGCCTTGGAGCATTGTGATGACAAGTGTCATGGAGCATTGTAATGAAAGGTTTCCTTGTGCACCGTGATGACATGTGGGATGGAGTATTGTGATGAAACTGGTCCTGGAGCATTCTGATAACAAAAGCCGTGGAGCATTGTGATGACAGGCATCATGGAGCACTGTGAAGAAAGGGGCAATGGGGAATTGTAATGACAATAGAGAAATGTGATGAAAATGGTCAGCGAGCATAGTGATTAAAGTGGTCTTTGAGAATTGTGATGAAAAGCGTCATAGAGTATTGTGATGACAAAGGTCATGGAACATTGTGATGAAAAGAATTCTGGAGCATTGTGATGACAAATGCCATTGAGCTATGTGATGACACCGTCATGGAACATTGTGATGAAAAGAAATCTGGAGCATTGTGATGACAAGGGCCATGGAGCATTGTGATGACATGGTCATGGAACATTGTGATGACAAGTAATCTGGAGCATTGTGATGACAAGGGCCATGGAGCATTGTGATGACACGGTCATGGAACATTGTGATGAGAAGAAATCTGGAGCATTGTGATGACAATGGCCATGGAACATTGTGATGACACGGTCATGGAACATTGTGATGACAAGAATTATTGAGCATTATGATGACATGGTCATGGAACATTGTGATGACAAGAATTCTGGAGCATTGTGATGACAAGGGCCATGGAGCATTGTGATGACACAGTTATAGAACATTGTGATGACAAGAATTCTGGAGCATTGTGATGACAAGGGCCATGGAGCATTGTGATGACAAGTGTCATGGAGCATTGTAATGAAAGGTTACATTCTACACCGTGATGACCTGTGGGATGGATTATTGTGATGAAACTGGTCCTGGAGCATTCTGATAACAAAAGCCGTGGAACATTGTCATGACAGGCATGATGGAGCATTTTAAAGAAAGGGGCAATGGGGAATTGTAATGACAATAGAGAAATGTGATGAAAATGGTCAGCAAGCATAGAGATTAAAGTGTTCTTTGAGAATTGTGATGAAAAGCGACATAGAGCATTGTGATGACAAAGGTCATGGAGAACTGTGATGACCAGTGTCATGTAGCATTGTGATGACATGGTCATGGAACATTGTGATGAGGAGAATTATGGAGCATTGTGATGACACGGTCATGGAACATTCTGATGACAAGAATTCTGGAGCATTGTGATGCCAATGCCATGGAGAATTGTGTTGACATGGTCATGGAACTCTGTGATGACAAGAATTCTGGAGCACTGTGTTGACAAGGGCCTTGGAGCATTGTGATGACAAGTGTCATGGAGCATTGTAATGAAAGGTTTCCTTGTGCACCGTGATGACATGTGGGATGGAGTATTGTGATGAAACTGGTCCTGGAGCATTCTGATAACAAAAGCCATGGAGCATTGTGATGACAGGCATCATGGAGCATTGTGAAGAAAGGGGCAATGGGGAATTGTAATGACAATAGAGAAATGTGATGAAAATGGTGAGCGAGCATAGTGATTAAAGTGGTCTTTGAGAATTGTGATGAAAAGCGTCATAGAGCATTGTGAAGACAAAGGTCATGGAGAACTGTGATGACGAGGGTCATGTAGATTTGTGATGACACGGTGATGGAACATTGTGATGAAAAGAATTCTGGAGCATTGTGATGACAAATGCCATGGAGCAATGTGATGACACCGTCATGGAACATTGTGATGAAAAGAAATCTGGAGCATTTTGATGACAAGGGCCATGGAGCATTGTGATGACATGGTCATGGAACATTGTGATGACAAGTAATCTGGAGCATTGTGATGACAAGGGCCATGGAGCATTGTGATGACACGGTCATGGAACATTGTGATGAGAAGAAATCTGGAGCATTGTGATGACAATGGCCATGGAACATTGTGATGACACGGTCATGGAACATTGTGATGACAAGAATTATTGAGCATTATGATGACATGGTCATGGAACATTGTGATGACAAGAATTCTGGAGCATTGTGATGACAAGGGCCATGGAGAATTGTAATGAAAGGTTTCATTGTGCACTGTGGTGACAAGGGGGATGGAGTATTGTGATGAAACTGGTCCTGGAGCATTGTGATAACAAAAGCCATGGAGCATTGTGATGACAGGCATCATGGAGCATTGTGAAGAAAGGGGCCATGTGGAATTGTAATGACAATAGAGAAATGTGATGAAAATGGTCAGCGAGCATAGTGATAAAAGTGGTCATTGAGAATTGTGATAACATAGTCATGGAACATTGGGATGACAAGAATTCTGGAGCATTGTGATGACAAGGGCCATGGAGCATTGTGATGACACGGTCATGGAACATTGTGATGACAAGAATTCTGGAGCATTGTGATGACAAGGGCCGTGGAGCTTTGTGATGACACGGTCATGGAACTTTGTGATGACAAGAAATCTGGAGCATTGAGATGACAATGGCCATGGAGCATTGTGATGACACAGTTATAGAACATTGTGATGACAAGAATTCTGGAGCATTGTGATGACAAGGGCCATGGAGCATTGTGATGACAAGTGTCATGGAGCATTGTAATGAAAGGTTACATTCTACACCGTGATGACCTGTGGGATGGAGTATTGTGATGAAACTGGTCCTGGAGCATTCTGATAACAAAAGCCATGGAACATTGTCATGACAGGCATGATGGAGCATTTTAAAGAAAGGGGCAATGGGGAATTGTAATGACAATAGAGAAATGTGATGAAAATGGTCAGCAAGCATAGACATTAAAGTGTTCTTTGAGAATTGTGATGAAAAGCGACATAGAGCATTGTGATGACAAAGGTCATGGAGAACTGTGATGACCAGTGTCATGTAGCATTGTGATGACATGGTCATGGAACATTGTGATGAGAAGAATTATGGAGCATTGTGATGACACGGTCATGGAACATTCTGATGACAAGAATTCTGGAGCATTGTGATGCCAATGCCATGGAGAATTGTGTTGACATGGTCATGGAACTTTGTGATGACAAGAATTCTGGAGCACTGTGTTGACAAGGCCTTGGAGCATTGTGATGACAAGTGTCATGGAGCATTGTAATGAAAGGTTTCCTTGTGCACCGCGATGACATGTGGGATGGAGTATTGTGATGAGACTGGTCCTGGAGCATTCTGATAACAAATGCCATGGAGCATTGTGATGACAGGCATCATGGAGCTTTGTGAAGAAAGGGGCCATGTGGAATTGTAATGACAATAGAGAAATGTGATGAAAATGGTCAGCGAGCCTAGTGATAAAAGTGGTCATTGAGAATTGTGATAACATGGTCATGGAACATTGGGATGACAAGAATTCTGGAGCATTGTGATGACAAGGGCCATGGACCATTGTGATGACAAGTGTCATGGAGCATTGTAATGAAAGATTTCATTGTGCAAGGTGATGACATAGGGGATGGAGTATTGTGATGAAACTGGTCCTGGAGCATTGTGATAACAAAGCCATGGAGCATTGTGATGACAGGCATCATGGAGCATTGTGAAGAAAGGGGCCTTGGGGAATTGTAATGACAATAGAGAAATGTGATGAAAATGGTCAGCGAGCATAGTGATTAAAGTGGTCATTGAGAATTGTGTTGAAAAGCGATATAGAGCATTGTGATGACAAACGTCATGGAGAACTGTGATGACCAGGGTCATGTAGCATTGTAAAGACACGGTCATGGAACATTGTGATGACAAGAATTATTGAGCATTGTGATGACACGGTCATGGAACATTGTGATTGCAAGAATTCTGGATCATTGTGATGACCAGGCCATGGAGAATTGTAATGAAAGTTTTCATTGTGCACTGTGGTGACAAGGGGGATGGAGTATTGTGATGAAACTGGTCCTGGAGCATTGTGATAATAAAAGCCATGGAGCATTGTGATGACAGGCATCATGGAGCTTTGTGAAGAAAGGGGCCATGTGGAATTGTAATGACAATAGAGAAAGGTGATGAAAATTGTCAGAGAGCATAGTGATTAAAGTGGTCATTGAGAATTGTGATAACATCGTCATGGAACATTGGGATGACAAGAATTCTTGAGCATTGTGATGACAAGGGCCTTGGAGCATTGTGATGACAAGTGTCATGGAGCATTGTATTGAAAGGTTTCATTGTGCACCGTGATGACATGTGGGATGGAGTATTGTGATGAGACTGGTCCTGGAGCATTCTGATAACAAATGCCATGGAGCATTGTGATGACAGGCATCATGGAGCATTGTAAAGAAAGGGGCAATGGGGAATTGTAATGACAATAGAGAAATGTGAGGAAAATGGTCAGCGAGCATAGTGATTAAAGTCGTCTTTGAGAATTGTGATGAAAAGCGACATAGAGCATTGTGATGACAAAGGTCATGGAGAACTGTGATAATCAGGGTCATGTAGCATTGTGATGACACGGTCATGGAACATTGTGACGACAAGAATTCTGGAGCATTGTGATGACACGGCCATGGAGCAATGTGATGACACCGTCATGGAACATTGTGATGAAAAGAATTCTGGAGCATTATGATGACAAGTGTCATGGAGCATTGTAATGAAAGATTTCATTGTGCAAGGTGATGACATAGGGGATGGAGTATTGTGATGAAACTGGTCCTGGAGCATTGTGATAACAAAGCCAAGGAGCATTGTGATGACAGGCATCATGGAGCATTCTGAAGAAAGGGGCCATGGGGAATTGTAATGACAATAGATAAATGTGATGAAAATGGTCAGCGAGCATACTGATTAAAGTGGTCATTGAAAATTGTGATGAAAAGCGACATAGAACATTGTATTGATAAAGGTCATGGAGAACTGTGATGACCAGGGTCATGTAGCATTTTGATGACACGGTCACGGAACATTGTGATGAAAAGAATTCTGGAGCATTGTGATGAAAAGGGCCATGGAACATTGTGATGACACGGTCATGGAACATTTTGATGACAAGAAATCTGGACATTGTGATGACAAGGGCCATGGAGAATTGTGATGCCATGGTCTTGGAACATTGTGATGACAAGAATTCTGGAGCATTGTGATGACAAGTGTCATGGAGAATTGTAATGAAAGCTTTCATTGTGCACCGTGATGACAAGGGGGATGGAGTATTGTGATGAATCTGGTCCTGGAGCATTGTGATAACAAAAGCCATGGAGCATTGTGATGACAGGCATCATGGAGCATTGTGAAGATAGGGGCCCTGGGGAATTGTAATGACAATAGAGAAATGTGATTAAAATGGTCAGCGAGCATAGTGATTAAAGAGGTCATTTAGAATTGTGTTGAAAAGCGATAGAGAGCATTGTGATGACTAAGGTCATGGAGAACTGTGATGACCAGGGTCATGTAGCATTGTGATGACACGGTCATGGAACATTGTGATGACACGGTCATGGAACATTGTGATTGCAAAAATTCTGGAGCATTATGATGACAAGGGCCATGGAGAATTGTAATGAAAGATTTCATTGTGCACTGTGGTGACAAGGGGGATGGAGTATTGTGATGAATTTGGTCCTGGAGCATTGTGATAATAAAAGCCATGGAGCATTGTGATGACAGGCATCATGGAGCATTGTGAAGAAAGGGGTCATGTGGAATTGTAATGACAATAGAGAAAGGTGATGAAAATTGTCAGCGAGCATAGTGATTAAAATGGTCATTGAGAATTGTGATGAAAAGCGAAATAGAACATTGTGATGACAAAGGTCATGGAGAACTGTGATGACCAGGGTCATGTAGCATTGTGATGACACGGTCATGGAACATTTTGATGACAAGAATTCTGGAGCTTTGTGATGGCAAAGGCCATGGAGCATTGTGATGACACGGTCATGGAACATTGTAATGACAATAATTCTGGAGCATTGTGATGACAAGGGCCATGGAGCATTGTGATGAAAAGTTTCATGGAGCATTGTAATGAAAGGTTTCATTGTGCACCGTGATGACATTTGGGATGGAGTTTTGTGATGAAACTCGTCCTGGAGCATTCTGATAACAAAAGCCATGGAGCATTGTGATGACAGGCATGATGGAGCATTGTAAACAAAGGGGCAATGGGGAATTATAATGACCATAGAGAAATGTGATGAAACAGGTCAGCTAGCTTAGTGATTAAAGTGGTCATTTAGAATTGTGATGAAAAGCGACATAGAGCACTGTGATGACAAAGGTCATGCAGAACTGTGATGACCAGGGTCATGTAGCATTGTGATGACACGGTCATGGAACATTGTGATGAGAAGAATTATGGAGCATTGTGATGACACGGTCATGTAACATTGTGATGACAAGAATTCTGGAGCATTGTGATGACAAAGTCCATGGAGCATTGTGATGACACGGTCATGGAACATTGTGATGACAAGAATTCTAGAGCATTGTGATGACAAGGGCCATGCAGCATTGTGATGGCAAGTGTCATGGAGCATTGCAATGAGAGGTTTCATTGTGAACCGTGATGAAATAGGGTATGGAATATTGTGATGAAACTGGTCCTGGAGCATTGAGATAACAAAAGCCATAGAGCAGTGTGATGACAGCCATACTGGAGCATTGTGAAGAAAGGGGCCATCGGCAATTGTAATGACAATAGAGAAATGTGACGAAAATGGTCAGCGAGCATAGTGATTAAAGTGGTCATTGAGAATTGTGATGAAAAGCGACATAGAGCATTGTGATGACAAAGGGCATGGAGAACTGTGATGACCAGGGTCATGTAGCATTGTGATGACACGGTCATGGATCATTGTGATGACAAGAATTCTGGAGCATTGTGATGACAAGGGCCATGGAGCTTTGTGATGACAAGTGTCACGGAGCATAGTAATGAAAGGTTTCATTGTGCACCGTGATAACATGTGGAATGGAGTATTGTGATGAAACTGGTCCTGGAGCATTCTGATAACAAAAGCCATCGAGCATTGTGATGAAAGGCATGATGGAGCACTGTAAAGAAAGGGGCAATGGGGAATTGTAATGACAATAGAGAAATGTGATGAAAATGGTCAGCGAGCATAGTGATTAAAGTGGTCTTTGAGAATTGTGATGAAAAGCGACATAGAACATTGTGATGACAAAGGTCATGGAGAACTGTGATGACCAGGGTCATGTAGCATTGTGATGACACGGTCATGGAACATTTTGATGACAAGAATTCTGGAGCATTGTGATGACAAGGGCCATGGAGCTTTGTGATGACACGGTCATGGAACTTTGTGATGACAAGAAATCTGGAGCATTGAGATGACAATGGCCATGGAGCATTGTGATGACACAGTTATAGAACATTGTGATGAAAAGAATTCTGGAGCATTGTGATGACACAGTTATAGAACATTGTGATGACAAGAATTCTGGAGCATTGTGATGACAAGGGCCATGGAGCATTGTGATGACAAGTGTCATGGAGCATTGTAATGAAAGGTTTCATTCTGCACCGTGATGACCTGTGGGATGGAGTATTGTGATGAAACTGGTCCTGAAGCATTCTGATAACAAAAGCCATGGAACATTGTCATGACAGGCATGATGGAGCATTTTAAAGAAAGGGGCAATGGGGAATTGTAATGACAATAGAGAAATGTGATGAAAATGGTGAGCGAGCATAGTGATTAAAGTGGTCTTTGAGAATTGTGATGAAAAGCGTCATAGAGCATTGTGATGACAAAGGTCATGGAGAACTGTGATGACGAGGGTCATGTAGATATGTGATGACACGGTGATGGAACATTGTGATGAAAAGAATTCTGGAGCATTGTGATGACAAATGCCATGGAGCAATGTGATGACACCGTCATGGAACATTGTGATGAAAAGTAATCTGGAGCATTTTGATGACAAGGGCCATGGAGCATTGTGATGACATGGTCATGGAACATTGTGATGACAAGTAATCTGGAGCATTGTGATGACAAGGGCCATGGAGCATTGTGATGACACGGTCATGGAACATTGTGATGAGAAGAAATCTGGAGCATTGTGATGACAATGGCCATGGAACATTGTGATGACACGGTCATGGAACATTGTGATGACAAGAATTATTGAGCATTATGATGACATGGTCATGGAACATTGTGATGACAAGAATTCTGGAGCATTGTGATGACAAGGGCCATGGAGAATTGTAATGAAAGGTTTCATTGTGCACTGTGGTGACAAGGGGGATGGAGTATTGTGATGAAACTGGTCCTGGAGCATTGTGATAACAAAAGCCATGGAGCATTGTGATGACAGGCATCATGGAGCATTGTGAAGAAAGGGGCCATGTGGAATTGTAATGACAATAGAGAAATGTGATGAAAATGGTCAGCGAGCATAGTGATAAAAGTGGTCATTGAGAATTGTGATAACATAGTCATGGAACATTGGGATGACAAGAATTCTGGAGCATTGTGATGACAAGGGCCATGGAGCATTGTGATGACACGGTCATGGAACATTGTGATGACAAGAATTCTGGAGCATTGTGATGACAAGGGCCGTGGAGCTTTGTGATGACACGGTCATGGAACTTTGTGATGACAAGAAATCTGGAGCATTGAGATGACAATGGCCATGGAGCATTGTGATGACACAGTTATAGAACATTGTGATGACAAGAATTCTGGAGCATTGTGATGACAAGGGCCATGGAGCATTGTGATGACAAGTGTCATGGAGCATTGTAATGAAAGGTTACATTCTACACCGTGATGACCTGTGGGATGGAGTATTGTGATGAAACTGGTCCTGGAGCATTCTGATAACAAAAGCCATGGAACATTGTCATGACAGGCATGATGGAGCATTTTAAAGAAAGGGGCAATGGGGAATTGTAATGACAATAGAGAAATGTGATGAAAATGGTCAGCAAGCATAGACATTAAAGTGTTCTTTGAGAATTGTGATGAAAAGCGACATAGAGCATTGTGATGACAAAGGTCATGGAGAACTGTGATGACCAGTGTCATGTAGCATTGTGATGACATGGTCATGGAACATTGTGATGAGAAGAATTATGGAGCATTGTGATGACACGGTCATGGAACATTCTGATGACAAGAATTCTGGAGCATTGTGATGCCAATGCCATGGAGAATTGTGTTGACATGGTCATGGAACTTTGTGATGACAAGAATTCTGGAGCACTGTGTTGACAAGGCCTTGGAGCATTGTGATGACAAGTGTCATGGAGCATTGTAATGAAAGGTTTCCTTGTGCACCGCGATGACATGTGGGATGGAGTATTGTGATGAGACTGGTCATGGAGCATTCTGATAACAAATGCCATGGAGCATTGTGATGACAGGCATCATGGAGCATTGTAAAGAAAGGGGCAATGGGGAATTGTAATGACAATAGAGAAATGCGAAGAAAATTGTCAGCGAGCATAGTGATTAAAGTGGTCTTTGAGAATTGTGATGAAAAGCGACATAGAGCATTGTGATGACAAAGGTCATGGAGAACTGTGATGACCAGTGTCATGTAGCATTGTGATGACATGGTCATGGAACATTGTGATGACAAGTAATCTGGAGCATTGTGATGACAAGGGCCATGGAGCATTGTGATGACACGGTCATGGAACATTGTGATGACAAGAAATCTGGAGCATTGTGATGACAATGGCCATGGAACATTGTGATGACACGGTCATGGAACATTGTGATGACAAGAATTATTGAGCATTATGATGACATGATCATGGAACATTGTGATGACAAGAATTCTGGAGCATTGTGATGACAAGGGCCCTGGAGAATTGTAATGAAAGGTTTCATTGTGTACTCTGGTGACAAGGGGGACGGAGTATTGTGATGAAACTGGTCCTGGAGCATTGTGATAAAAAAAGCCATGGAGCATTGTGATGACAGGCATCATGGAGCATTGTGAAGAAAGGGGCCATGTGGAATTGTAATGACAATAGAGAAATGTGATGAAAATGGTCAGCGAGCCTAGTGATAAAAGTGGTCATTGAGAATTGTGATAACATGGTCATGGAACATTGGGATGACAAGAATTCTGGAGCATTGTGATGACAAGGGCCATGGAGCATTGTGATGACACGGTCATGGAACATTGTGCTGACAAGAATTCTGGAGCATTGTGATGACAAGGGCCATGGAGCATTGTGATGACACGGTCATGGAACATTGTGATGACAAGAATTCTGGAGCATTGTGATGACAAGGGCCATGGAGCATTGTGATGACACGGTCATGGAACAATGTGATGACAAGAATTCTGGAGCATTGTGATGACATGGGCCATGGTGCATTGTGATGACACGGTCATGGAACTTTGTGATGACAAGCAATCTGGAGCATTGTGATGACAATGGCCATGGAGAACTGTGATGACCAGTGTCATGTAGCATTGTGATGACATGGTCATGGAACATTGTGATGAGAAGAATTATGGAGCATTGTGATGACACGGTCATGGAACATTCTGATGACAAGAATTCTGGAGCATTGTGATGACAATGCCATGGAGAATTGTGATGACATGGTCATGGAACATTGTGATGACAAGAATTCTGGAGCACTGTGTTGACAAGGGCCTTGGAGCATTGTGATGACAAGTGTCATGGAGCATTGTAATGAAAGGTTTCATTGTGCACCGTGATGACATGTGGGATGGAGTATTGTGATGAGACTGGTCCTGGAGCATTCTGATAACAAATGCCATGGAGCATTGTGATGACAGGCATCATGGAGCATTGTAAAGAAAGGGGCAATGGGGAATTGTAATGACAATAGAGAAATGTGAGGAAAATGGTCAGCGAGCATAGTGATTAAAGTGGTCTTTGAGAATTGTGATGAAAAGCGACATAGAGCATTGTGATGACAAAGGTCATGGAGAACTGTGATAATCAGGGTCATGTAGCATTGTGATGACACGGTCATGGAACATTGTGACGACAAGAATTCTGGAGCATTGTGATGACACGGGCCATGGAGAATTGTGATGACGTGGCCATGGAACATTGTGATGAAAAGAATTCTGGAGCATTATGATGACAAGTGTCATGGAGCATTGTAATGAAAGATTTCATTGTGCAAGGTGATGACATAGGGGATGGAGTATTGTGATGAAACTGGTCCTGGAGCATTGTGATAACAAAGCCAAGGAGCATTGTGATGACAGGCATCATGGAGCATTCTGAAGAAAGGGGCCATGGGGAATTGTAATGACAATAGATAAATGTGATGAAAATGGTCAGCGAGCATACTGATTAAAGTGGTCATTGAAAATTGTGATGAAAAGCGACATAGAACATTGTATTGATAAAGGTCATGGAGAACTGTGATGACCAGGGTCATGTAGCATTTTGATGACACGGTCACGGAACATTGTGATGAAAAGAATTCTGGAGCATTGTGATGAAAAGGGCCATGGAACATTGTGATGACACGGTCATGGAACATTTTGATGACAAGAAATCTGGACATTGTGATGACAAGGGCCATGGAGAATTGTGATGCCATGGTCTTGGAACATTGTGATGACAAGAATTCTGGAGCATTGTGATGACAAGTGTCATGGAGCATTGTAATGAAAGCTTTCATTGTGCACCGTGATGACAAGGGGGATGGAGTATTGTGATGAATCTGGTCCTGGAGCATTGTGATAACAAAAGCCATGGAGCATTGTGATGACAGGCATCATGGAGCATTGTGAAGATAGGGGCCCTGGGGAATTGTAATGACAATAGAGAAATGTGATTAAAATGGTCAGCGAGCATAGTGATTAAAGAGGTCATTTAGAATTGTGTTGAAAAGCGATAGAGAGCATTGTGATGACAAAGGTCATGGAGAACTGTGATGACCAGGGTCATGTAGCATTGTGATGACACGGTCATGGAACATTGTGATGACACGGTCATGGAACATTGTGATTGCAAAAATTCTGGAGCATTATGATGACAAGGGCCATGGAGAATTGTAATGAAAGATTTCATTGTGCACTGTGGTGACAAGGGGGATGGAGTATTGTGATGAATTTGGTCCTGGAGCATTGTGATAATAAAAGCCATGGAGCATTGTGATGACAGGCATCATGGAGCATTGTGAAGAAAGGGGTCATGTGGAATTGTAATGACAATAGAGAAAGGTGATGAAAATTGTCAGCGAGCATAGTGATTAAAATGGTCATTGAGAATTGTGATGAAAAGCGAAATAGAACATTGTGATGACAAAGGTCATGGAGAACTGTGATGACCAGGGTCATGTAGCATTGTGATGACACGGTCATGGAACATTTTGATGACAAGAATTCTGGAGCTTTGTGATGGCAAAGGCCATGGAGCATTGTGATGACACGGTCATGGAACATTGTAATGACAATAATTCTGGAGCATTGTGATGACAAGGGCCATGGAGCATTGTGATGAAAAGTTTCATGGAGCATTGTAATGAAAGGTTTCATTGTGCACCGTGATGACATGTGGAATGGAGTATTGTGATGAAACTGGTCCTGGAGCATTCTGATAACAAAAGCCATCGAGCATTGTGATGAAAGGCATGATGGAGCACTGTAAAGAAAGGGGCAATGGGGAATTGTAATGACAATAGAGAAATGTGATGAAAATGGTCAGCGAGCATAGTGATTAAAGTGGTCTTTGAGAATTGTGATGAAAAGCGACATAGAACATTGTGATGACAAAGGTCATGGAGAACTGTGATGACCAGGGTCATGTAGCATTGTGATGACACGGTCATGGAACATTTTGATGACAAGAATTCTGGAGCATTGTGATGACAAGGGCCATGGAGCTTTGTGATGACACGGTCATGGAACTTTGTGATGACAAGAAATCTGGAGCATTGAGATGACAATGGCCATGGAGCATTGTGATGACACAGTTATAGAACATTGTGATGACAAGAATTCTGGAGCATTGCGATGACAAGGGCCATGGAGCATTGTGATGACAAGTGTCATGGAGCATTGTAATGAAAGGTTTCATTCTGCACCGTGATGACCTGTGGGATGGAGTATTGTGATGAAACTGGTCCTGAAGCATTCTGATAACAAAAGCCATGGAACATTGTCATGACAGGCATGATGGAGCATTTTAAAGAAAGGGGCAATGGGGAATTGTAATGACAATAGAGAAATGTGATGAAAATGGTCAGCAAGCATAGAGATTAAAGTGTTCTTTGAGAATTGTGATGAAAAGCGACATAGAGCATTGTGATGACAAAGGTCATGGAGAACTGTGATGACCAGTGTCATGTAGCATTGTGATGACATGGTCATGGAACATTGTGATGACAAGTAATCTGGAGCATTGTGATGACAAGGGCCATGGAGCATTGTGATGACACGGTCATGGAACATTGTGATGACAAGAAATCTGGAGCATTGTGATGACAATGGCCATGGAACATTGTGATGACACGGTCATGGAACATTGTGATGACAAGAATTATTGAGCATTATGATGACATGGTCATGGAACATTGTGATGACAAGAATTCTGGAGCATTGTGATGACAAGCGCCATGGAGCATTGTGATGACACAGTTATAGAACATTGTGATGACAAGAATTCTGGAGCATTGTGATGACAAGGGCCATGGAGCATTGTGATGACAAGTGTCATGGAGCATTGTAATGAAAGGTTACATTCTACACCGTGATGACCTGTGGGATGGATTATTGTGATGAAACTGGTCCTGGAGCATTCTGATAACAAAAGCCATGGAACATTGTCATGACAGGCATGATGGAGCATTTTAAAGAAAGGGGCAATGGGGAATTGTAATGACAATAGAGAAATGTGATGAAAATGGTCAGCAAGCATAGAGATTAAAGTGTTCTTTGAGAATTGTGATGAAAAGCGACATAGAGCATTGTGATGACAAAGGTCATGGAGAACTGTGATGACCAGTGTCATGTAGCATTGTGATGACATGGTCTTGGAACATTGTGATGAGGAGAATTATGGAGCATTGTGATGACACGGTCATGGAACATTCTGATGACAAGAATTCTGGAGCATTGTGATGCCAATGCCATGGAGAATTGTGTTGACATGGTCATGGAACTTTGTGATGACAAGAATTCTGGAGCACTGTGTTGACAAGGGCCTTGGAGCATTGTGATGACAAGTGTCATGGAGCATTGTAATGAAAGGTTTCCTTGTGCACCGTGATGACATGTGGGATGGAGTATTGTGATGAAACTGGTCCTGGAGAATTCTGATAACAAAAGCCATGGAGCATTGTGATGACAGGCATCATGGAGCATTGTGAAGAAAGGGGCAATGGGGAAATGTAATGACAATAGAGAAATGTGAGGAAAATGGTGAGCGAGCATAGTGATTAAAGTGGTCTTTGAGAATTGTGATGAAAAGCGTCATAGAGCATTGTGATGACAAAGGTCATGGAGAACTGTGATGACGAGGGTCATGTAGATTTGTGATGACACGGTGATGGAACATTGTGATGACAAGAATTATGGAGCATTGTGATGACACGGTCATGGAACATTGTGATGACAAGAATTCTGGAGCATTGTGATGACAAGGGCCATGGAGCATTGTGATGACATGGTCATGGAACATTGTGATGACAAGTAATCTGGAGCAGTGTGATGACAAGGGCCATGGAGCATTGTGATGACACGGTCATGGAACATTGTGATGACAAGAAATCTGGAGCATTGTGATGACAATGGCCATGGAACATTGTGATAACACGGTCATGGAACATTGTGATGACAAGAATTATTGAGCATTATGATGACATGGTCATGGAACATTGTGATGACAAGAATTCTGGAGCATTGTGATGACAAGCGCCATGGAGAATTGTAATGAAAGGTTTCATTGTGCACTGTGGTGACAAGGGGGATGGAGTATTGTGATGAAACTGGTCCTGGAGCATTGTGATAACAAAAGCCATGGATCATTGTGATGACAGGCATCATAGAGCATTGTGAAGAAAGGGGCCATGTGGAATTGTAATGACAATAGAGAAATGTGATGAAAATGTTCAGCGAGCATAGTGATTAAAGTGGTCTTTGAGAATTGTGATGAAAAGCGACATAGAACATTGTGATGACAAAGGTCATGGGGAACTGTGATGACCAGGGTCATGTAGCATTGTGATGACACGGTCATGGAACATTTTGATGACAAGAATTCTGGAGCATTGTGATGACAAGGGCCATGGAGCTTTGTGATGACACGGTCATGGAACTTTGTGATGACAAGAAATCTGGAGCATTGAGATGACAATGGCCATGGAGCATTGTGATGACACAGTTATAGAACATTGTGATGACAAGAATTCTGGAGCATTGTGATGACAAGGGCCATGGAGCATTGTGATGACAAGTGTCATGGAGCATTGTAATGAAAGGTTTCATTCTGCACCGTGATGACCTGTGGGATGGAGTATTGTGATGAAACTGGTCCTGAAGCATTCTGATAACAAAAGCCATGGAACATTGTCATGACAGGCATGATGGAGCATTTTAAAGAAAGGGGCAATGGGGAATTGTAATGACAATAGAGAAATGTGATGAAAATGGTCAGCAAGCATAGAGATTAAAGTGTTCTTTGAGAATTGTGATGAAAAGCGACATAGAGCATTGTGATGACAAAGGTCATGGAGAACTGTGATGACCAGTGTCATGTAGCATTGTGATGACATGGTCATGGAACATTGTGATGACAAGTAATCTGGAGCATTGTGATGACAAGGGCCATGGAGCATTGTGATGACACGGTCATGGAACATTGTGATGACAAGAAATCTGGAGCATTGTGATGACAATGGCCATGGAACATTGTGATGACACGGTCATGGAACATTGTGATGACAAGAATTATTGAGCATTATGATGACATGGTCATGGAACATTGTGATGACAAGAATTCTGGAGCATTGTGATGACAAGCGCCATGGAGCATTGTGATGACACAGTTATAGAACATTGTGATGACAAGAATTCTGGAGCATTGTGATGACAAGGGCCATGGAGCATTGTGATGACAAGTGTCATGGAGCATTGTAATGAAAGGTTACATTCTACACCGTGATGACCTGTGGGATGGATTATTGTGATGAAACTGGTCCTGGAGCATTCTGATAACAAAAGCCATGGAACATTGTCATGACAGGCATGATGGAGCATTTTAAAGAAAGGGGCAATGGGGAATTGTAATGACAATAGAGAAATGTGATGAAAATGGTCAGCAAGCATAGAGATTAAAGTGTTCTTTGAGAATTGTGATGAAAAGCGACATAGAGCATTGTGATGACAAAGGTCATGGAGAACTGTGATGACCAGTGTCATGTAGCATTGTGATGACATGGTCTTGGAACATTGTGATGAGGAGAATTATGGAGCATTGTGATGACACGGTCATGGAACATTCTGATGACAAGAATTCTGGAGCATTGTGATGCCAATGCCATGGAGAATTGTGTTGACATGGTCATGGAACTTTGTGATGACAAGAATTCTGGAGCACTGTGTTGACAAGGGCCTTGGAGCATTGTGATGACAAGTGTCATGGAGCATTGTAATGAAAGGTTTCCTTGTGCACCGTGATGACATGTGGGATGGAGTATTGTGATGAAACTGGTCCTGGAGAATTCTGATAACAAAAGCCATGGAGCATTGTGATGACAGGCATCATGGAGCATTGTGAAGAAAGGGGCAATGGGGAAATGTAATGACAATAGAGAAATGTGAGGAAAATGGTGAGCGAGCATAGTGATTAAAGTGGTCTTTGAGAATTGTGATGAAAAGCGTCATAGAGCATTGTGATGACAAAGGTCATGGAGAACTGTGATGACGAGGGTCATGTAGATTTGTGATGACACGGTGATGGAACATTGTGATGACAAGAATTATGGAGCATTGTGATGACACGGTCATGGAACATTGTGATGACAAGAATTCTGGAGCATTGTGATGACAAGGGCCATGGAGCATTGTGATGACATGGTCATGGAACATTGTGATGACAAGTACTCTGGAGCAGTGTGATGACAAGGGCCATGGAGCATTGTGATGACACGGTCATGGAACATTGTGATGACAAGAAATCTGGAGCATTGTGATGACAATGGCCATGGAACATTGTGATGACACGGTCATGGAACATTGTGATGACAAGAATTATTGAGCATTATGATGACATGGTCATGGAACATTGTGATGACAAGAATTCTGGAGCATTGTGATGACAAGGGCCATGGAGAATTGTAATGAAATGTTTCATTGTGCACTGTGGTGACAAGGGGGATGGAGTATTGTGATGAAACTGGTCCTGGAGCATTGTGATAACAAAAGCCATGGAGCATTGTGATGACAGGCATCATGGAGCATTGTGAAGAAAGGGGCCATGTGGAATTGTAATGACAATAGAGAAATATGATGAAAATGGTCAGCGAGCATAGTGATAAAAGTGGTCATTGAGAATTGTGATAACATGGTCATGGAACATTGGGATGACAAGAATTCTGGAGCATTGTGATGACAAGGGCCATGGAGCATTGTGATGACACGGTCATGGAACATTGTGATGACAAGAATTCTGGAGCATTGTGATGACAAGGGCCGTGGAGCTTTGTGATGACACGGTCATGGAACTTTGTGATGACAAGAATTCTGGAGCATTGAGATGACAATGGCCATGGAGCATTGTGATGACACAGTTATAGAACATTGTGATGACAAGAATTCTGGAGCATTGTGATGACAAGGGCCATGGAGCATTGTGATGACAAGTGTCATGGAGCATTGTAATGAAAGGTTACATTCTACACCGTGATGACCTGTCGGATGGAGTATTGTGATGAAACTTGTCCTGGAGCATTCTGATAACAAAAGCCATGGAACATTGTCATGACAGGCATGATGGAGCATTTTAAAGAAAGGGGCAATGGGGAATTGTAATGACAATAGAGAAATGTGATGAAAATGGTCAGCAAGCATAGAGATTAAAGTGTTCTTTGAGAATTGTGATGAAAAGCGACATAGAGCATTGTGATGACAAAGGTCATGGAGAACTGTGATGACCAGTGTCATGTAGCATTGTGATGACATGGTCTTGGAACATTGTGATGAGGAGAATTATGGAGCATTGTGATGACACGGTCATGGAACATTCTGATGACAAGAATTCTGGAGCATTGTGATGCCAATGCCATGGAGAATTGTGTTGACATGGTCATGGAACTTTGTGATGACAAGAATTCTGGAGCACTGTGTTGACAAGGCCTTGGAGCATTGTGATGACAAGTGTCATGGAGCATTGTAATGAAAGGTTTCCTTGTGCACCGCGATGACATGTGGGATGGAGTATTGTGATGAGACTGGTCCTGGAGCATTCTGATAACAAATGCCATGGAGCATTGTGATGACAGGCATCATGGAGCTTTGTGAAGAAAGGGGCCATGTGGAATTGTAATGACAATAGAGAAATGTGATGAAAATGGTCAGCGAGCCTAGTGATAAAAGTGGTCATTGAGAATTGTGATAACATGGTCATGGAACATTGGGATGACAAGAATTCTGGAGCATTGTGATGACAAGGGCCATGGACCATTGTGATGACAAGTGTCATGGAGCATTGTAATGAAAGATTTCATTGTGCAAGGTGATGACATAGGGGATGGAGTATTGTGATGAAACTGGTCCTGGAGCATTGTGATAACAAAGCCATGGAGCATTGTGATGACAGGCATCATGGAGCATTGTGAAGAAAGGGGCAATGGGGAATTGTAATGACAATAGAGAAATGTGATGAAAATGGTGAGCGAGCATAGTGATTAAAGTGGTCTTTGAGAATTGTGATTAAAAGCGTCATAGAGCATTGTGATGACAAAGGTCATGGAGAACTGTGATGACGAGGGTCATGTAGATTTGTGATGACACGGTGATGGAACATTGTGATGAAAAGAATTCTGGAGCATTGTGATGACAAATGCCATGGAGCAATGTGATGACACCGTCATGGAACATTGTGATGAAAAGAAATCTGGAGCATTTTGATGACAAGGGCCATGGAGCATTGTGATGACATGGTCATGGAACATTGTGATGACAAGTAATCTGGAGCATTGTGATGACAAGGGCCATGGAGCATTGTGATGACACGGTCATGGAACATTGTGATGAGAAGAAATCTGGAGCATTGTGATGACAATGGCCATGGAACATTGTGATGACACGGTCATGGAACATTGTGATGACAAGAATTATTGAGCATTATGATGACATGGTCATGGAACATTGTGATGACAAGAATTCTGGAGCATTGTGATGACAAGGGCCATGGAGAATTGTAATGAAAGGTTTCATTGTGCACTGTGGTGACAAGGGGGATGGAGTATTGTGATGAAACTGGTCCTGGAGCATTGTGATAACAAAAGCCATGGAGCATTGTGATGACAGGCATCATGGAGCATTGTGAAGAAAGGGGCCATGTGGAATTGTAATGACAATAGAGAAATGTGATGAAAATGGTCAGCGAGCATAGTGATAAAAGTGGTCATTGAGAATTGTGATAACATAGTCATGGAACATTGGGATGACAAGAATTCTGGAGCATTGTGATGACAAGGGCCATGGAGCATTGTGATGACACGGTCATGGAACATTGTGATGACAAGAATTCTGGAGCATTGTGATGACAAGGGCCGTGGAGCTTTGTGATGACACGGTCATGGAACTTTGTGATGACAAGAAATCTGGAGCATTGAGATGACAATGGCCATGGAGCATTGTGATGACAAGTGTCATGGAGCATTGTAATGAAAGGTTACATTCTACACCGTGATGACCTGTGGGATGGAGTATTGTGATGAAACTGGTCCTGGAGCATTCTGATAACAAAAGCCATGGAACATTGTCATGACAGGCATGATGGAGCATTTTAAAGAAAGGGGCAATGGGGAATTGTAATGACAATAGAGAAATGTGATGAAAATGGTCAGCAAGCATAGACATTAAAGTGTTCTTTGAGAATTGTGATGAAAAGCGACATAGAGCATTGTGATGACAAAGGTCATGGAGAACTGTGATGACCAGTGTCATGTAGCATTGTGATGACATGGTCATGGAACATTGTGATGAGAAGAATTATGGAGCATTGTGATGACACGGTCATGGAACATTCTGATGACAAGAATTCTGGAGCATTGTGATGCCAATGCCATGGAGAATTGTGTTGACATGGTCATGGAACTTTGTGATGAAAGAATTCTGGAGCACTGTGTTGACAAGGCCTTGGAGCATTGTGATGACAAGTGTCATGGAGCATTGTAATGAAAGGTTTCCTTGTGCACCGCGATGACATGTGGGATGGAGTATTGTGATGAGACTGGTCATGGATCATTCTGATAACAAATGCCATGGAGCATTGTGATGACAGGCATCATGGAGCATTGTAAAGAAAGGGGCAATGGGGAATTGTAATGACAATAGAGAAATGTGAAGAAAATTGTCAGCGAGCATAGTGATTAAAGTGGCCTTTGAGAATTGTGATGAAAAGCGACATAGAGCATTGTGATGACAAAGGTCATGGAGAACTGTGATAATCAGGGTCATGTAGCATTGTGATGACACGGTCATGGAAAATTGTGACGACAAGAATTCTGGAGCATTGTGATGACACGGGCCATGGAGAATTGTGATGACATGGTCATGGAACATTGTGATGAAAAGAATTCTGGAGCATTGTTATGACAAGGGCCATGGACCATTGTGATGACAAGTGTCATGGAGCATTGTAATGAAAGATTTCATTGTGCAAGGTGATGACATAGGGGATGGAGTATTGTGATGAAACTGGTCCTGGAGCATTGTGATAACAAAGCCATGGAGCATTGTGATGACAGGCATGATGGAGCATTTTAAAGAAAGGGGCAATGGGGAATTGTAATGACAATAGAGAAATGTGATGAAAATGGTCAGCAAGCATAGACATTAAAGTGTTCTTTGAGAATTGTGATGAAAAGCGACATAGAGCATTGTGATGACAAAGGTCATGGAGAACTGTGATGACCAGTGTCATGTAGCATTGTGATGACATGGTCATGGAACATTGTGATGAGAAGAATTATGGAGCATTGTGATGACACGGTCATGGAACATTCTGATGACAAGAATTCTGGAGCATTGTGATGCCAATGCCATGGAGAATTGTGTTGACATGGTCATGGAACTTTGTGATGACAAGAATTCTGGAGCACTGTGTTGACAAGGCCTTGGAGCATTGTGATGACAAGTGTCATGGAGCATTGTAATGAAAGGTTTCCTTGTGCACCGCGATGACATGTGGGATGGAGTATTGTGATGAGACTGGTCCTGGAGCATTCTGATAACAAATGCCATGGAGCATTGTGATGACAGGCATCATGGAGCTTTGTGAAGAAAGGGGCCATGTGGAATTGTAATGACAATAGAGAAATGTGATGAAAATGGTCAGCGAGCCTAGTGATAAAAGTGGTCATTGAGAATTGTGATAACATGGTCATGGAACATTGGGATGACAAGAATTCTGGAGCATTGTGATGACAAGGGCCATGGACCATTGTGATGACAAGTGTCATGGAGCATTGTAATGAAAGATTTCATTGTGCAAGGTGATGACATAGGGGATGGAGTATTGTGATGAAACTGGTCCTGGAGCATTGTGATAACAAAGCCATGGAGCATTGTGATGACAGGCATCATGGAGCATTGTGAAGAAAGGGGCCTTGGGGAATTGTAATGACAATAGAGAAATGTGATGAAAATGGTCAGCGAGCATAGTGATTAAAGTGGTCATTGAGAATTGTGTTGAAAAGCGATATAGAGCATTGTGATGACAAACGTCATGGAGAACTGTGATGACCAGGGTCATGTAGCATTGTAAAGACACGGTCATGGAACATTGTGATGACAAGAATTATTGAGCATTGTGATGACACGGTCATGGAACATTGTGATTGCAAGAATTCTGGATCATTGTGATGACCAGGCCATGGAGAATTGTAATGAAAGTTTTCATTGTGCACTGTGGTGACAAGGGGGATGGAGTATTGTGATGAAACTGGTCCTGGAGCATTGTGATAATAAAAGCCATGGAGCATTGTGATGACAGGCATCATGGAGCTTTGTGAAGAAAGGGGCCATGTGGAATTGTAATGACAATAGAGAAAGGTGATGAAAATTGTCAGAGAGCATAGTGATTAAAGTGGTCATTGAGAATTGTGATAACATCGTCATGGAACATTGGGATGACAAGAATTCTTGAGCATTGTGATGACAAGGGCCATGGAGCATTGTGATGACACAGTCATGGAACATTGTGATGACAAGAATTCTGGAGCATTGTGATGACAAGGGCCATGGAGCATTGTGATGACACGGTCATGGAACATTATGATGACAAGAAATCAGGAGCATTGTGATGACAATGGCCATGGAGCATTGTGATGACAAGAATTCTGGAGCATTGTGATGACAAGGGCCGTGGAGCTTTGTGATGACACGGTCATGGAACTTTGTGATGACAAGAATTCTGGAGCATTGAGATGACAATGGCCATGGAGCATTGTGATGACACAGTTATAGAATATTGTGATGACAAGAATTCTGGAGCATTGTGATGACAAGGGCCATGGAGCATTGTGATGACAAGTGTCATGGAGCATTGTAATGAAAGGTTACATTCTACACCGTGATGACCTGTCGGATGGAGTATTGTGATGAAACTTGTCCTGGAGCATTCTGATAACAAAAGCCATGGAACATTGTCATGACAGGCATGATGGAGCATTTTAAAGAAAGGGGCAATGGGGAATTGTAATGACAATAGAGAAATGTGATGAAAATGGTCAGCAAGCATAGAGATTAAAGTGTTCTTTGAGAATTGTGATGAAAAGCGACATAGAGCATTGTGATGACAAAGGTCATGGAGAACTGTGATGACCAGTGTCATGTAGCATTGTGATGACATGGTCATGGAACATTGTGATGAGAAGAATTATGGAGCATTTTGATGACACGGTCATGGAACATTCTGATGACAAGAATTCTGGAGCATTGTGATGCCAATGCCATGGAGAATTGTGTTGACATGGTCATGGAACTTTGTGATGACAAGAATTCTGGAGCACTGTGTTGACAAGGGCCTTGGAGCATTGTGATGACAAGTGTCATGGAGCATTGTAATGAAAGGTTTCCTTGTGCACCGTGATGACATGTGGGATGGAGTATTGTGATGAAACTGGTCCTGGAGCATTCTGATAACAAAAGCCGTGGAGCATTGTGATGACAGGCATCATGGAGCACTGTGAAGAAAGGGGCAATGGGGAATTGTAATGACAATAGAGAAATGTGATGAAAATGGTCAGCGAGCATAGTGATTAAAGTGGTCTTTGAGAATTGTGATGAAAAGCGTCATAGAGTATTGTGATGACAAAGGTCATGGAGAACTGTGATGACGAGGGTCATGTAGAATTGTGATGACACGGTCATGGAACATTGTGATGAAAAGAATTCTGGAGCATTGTGATGACAAATGCCATTGAGCTATGTGATGACACCGTCATGGAACATTGTGATGAAAAGAAATCTGGAGCATTGTGATGACAAGGGCCATGGAGCATTGTGATGACATGGTCATGGAACATTGTGATGACAAGTAATCTGGAGCATTGTGATGACAAGGGCCATGGAGCATTGTGATGACACGGTCATGGAACATTGTGATGAGAAGAAATCTGGAGCATTGTGATGACAATGGCCATGGAACATTGTGATGACACGGTCATGGAACATTGTGATGACAAGAATTATTGAGCATTATGATGACATGGTCATGGAACATTGTGATGACAAGAATTCTGGAGCATTGTGATGACAAGGGCCATGGAGCATTGTGATGACACAGTTATAGAACATTGTGATGACAAGAATTCTGGAGCATTGTGATGACAAGGGCCATGGAGCATTGTGATGACAAGTGTCATGGAGCATTGTAATGAAAGGTTACATTCTACACCGTGATGACCTGTGGGATGGATTATTGTGATGAAACTGGTCCTGGAGCATTCTGATAACAAAAGCCGTGGAACATTGTCATGACAGGCATGATGGAGCATTTTAAAGAAAGGGGCAATGGGGAATTGTAATGACAATAGAGAAATGTGATGAAAATGGTCAGCAAGCATAGAGATTAAAGTGTTCTTTGAGAATTGTGATGAAAAGCGACATAGAGCATTGTGATGACAAAGGTCATGGAGAACTGTGATGACCAGTGTCATGTAGCATTGTGATGACATGGTCATGGAACATTGTGATGAGGAGAATTATGGAGCATTGTGATGACACGGTCATGGAACATTCTGATGACAAGAATTCTGGAGCATTGTGATGCCAATGCCATGGAGAATTGTGTTGACATGGTCATGGAACTTTGTGATGACAAGAATTCTGGAGCACTGTGTTGACAAGGGCCTTGGAGCATTGTGATGACAAGTGTCATGGAGCATTGTAATGAAAGGTTTCCTTGTGCACCGTGATGACATGTGGGATGGAGTATTGTGATGAAACTGGTCCTGGAGCATTCTGATAACAAAAGCCATGGAGCATTGTGATGACAGGCATCATGGAGCATTGTGAAGAAAGGGGCAATGGGGAATTGTAATGACAATAGAGAAATGTGATGAAAATGGTGAGCGAGCATAGTGATTAAAGTGGTCTTTGAGAATTGTGATGAAAAGCGTCATAGAGCATTGTGATGACAAAGGTCATGGAGAACTGTGATGACGAGGGTCATGTAGATTTGTGATGACACGGTGATGGAACATTGTGATGAAAAGAATTCTGGAGCATTGTGATGACAAATGCCATGGAGCAATGTGATGACACCGTCATGGAACATTGTGATGAAAAGAAATCTGGAGCATTTTGATGACAAGGGCCATGGAGCATTGTGATGACATGGTCATGGAACATTGTGATGACAAGTAATCTGGAGCATTGTGATGACAAGGGCCATGGAGCATTGTGATGACACGGTCATGGAACATTGTGATGAGAAGAAATCTGGAGCATTGTGATGACAATGGCCATGGAACATTGTGATGACACGGTCATGGAACATTGTGATGACAAGAATTATTGAGCATTATGATGACATGGTCATGGAACATTGTGATGACAAGAATTCTGGAGCATTGTGATGACAAGGGCCATGGAGCATTGTGATGACACAGTTATAGAACATTGTGATGACAAGAATTCTGGAGCATTGTGATGACAAGGGCCATGGAGCATTGTGATGACAAGTGTCATGGAGCATTGTAATGAAAGGTTACATTCTACACCGTGATGACCTGTGGGATGGATTATTGTGATGAAACTGGTCCTGGAGCATTCTGATAACAAAAGCCGTGGAACATTGTCATGACAGGCATGATGGAGCATTTTAAAGAAAGGGGCAATGGGGAATTGTAATGACAATAGAGAAATGTGATGAAAATGGTCAGCAAGCATAGAGATTAAAGTGTTCTTTGAGAATTGTGATGAAAAGCGACATAGAGCATTGTGATGACAAAGGTCATGGAGAACTGTGATGACCAGTGTCATGTAGCATTGTGATGACATGGTCATGGAACATTGTGATGAGGAGAATTATGGAGCATTGTGATGACACGGTCATGGAACATTCTGATGACAAGAATTCTGGAGCATTGTGATGCCAATGCCATGGAGAATTGTGTTGACATGGTCATGGAACTTTGTGATGACAAGAATTCTGGAGCACTGTGTTGACAAGGGCCTTGGAGCATTGTGATGACAAGTGTCATGGAGCATTGTAATGAAAGGTTTCCTTGTGCACCGTGATGACATGTGGGATGGAGTATTGTGATGAAACTGGTCCTGGAGCATTCTGATAACAAAAGCCATGGAGCATTGTGATGACAGGCATCATGGAGCATTGTGAAGAAAGGGGCAATGGGGAATTGTAATGACAATAGAGAAATGTGATGAAAATGGTGAGCGAGCATAGTGATTAAAGTGGTCTTTGAGAATTGTGATGAAAAGCGTCATAGAGCATTGTGATGACAAAGGTCATGGAGAACTGTGATGACGAGGGTCATGTAGATTTGTGATGACACGGTGATGGAACATTGTGATGAAAAGAATTCTGGAGCATTGTGATGACAAATGCCATGGAGCAATGTGATGACACCGTCATGGAACATTGTGATGAAAAGAAATCTGGAGCATTTTGATGACAAGGGCCATGGAGCATTGTGATGACATGGTCATGGAACATTGTGATGACAAGTAATCTGGAGCATTGTGATGACAAGGGCCATGGAGCATTGTGATGACACGGTCATGGAACATTGTGATGAGAAGAAATCTGGAGCATTGTGATGACAATGGCCATGGAACATTGTGATGACACGGTCATGGAACATTGTGATGACAAGAATTATTGAGCATTATGATGACATGGTCATGGAACATTGTGATGACAAGAATTCTGGAGCATTGTGATGACAAGGGCCATGGAGAATTGTAATGAAAGGTTTCATTGTGCACTGTGGTGACAAGGGGGATGGAGTATTGTGATGAAACTGGTCCTGGAGCATTGTGATAACAAAAGCCATGGAGCATTGTGATGACAGGCATCATGGAGCATTGTGAAGAAAGGGGCCATGTGGAATTGTAATGACAATAGAGAAATGTGATGAAAATGGTCAGCGAGCATAGTGATAAAAGTGGTCATTGAGAATTGTGATAACATAGTCATGGAACATTGGGATGACAAGAATTCTGGAGCATTGTGATGACAAGGGCCATGGAGCATTGTGATGACACGGTCATGGAACATTGTGATGACAAGAATTCTGGAGCATTGTGATGACAAGGGCCGTGGAGCTTTGTGATGACACGGTCATGGAACTTTGTGATGACAAGAAATCTGGAGCATTGAGATGACAATGGCCATGGAGCATTGTGATGACACAGTTATAGAACATTGTGATGACAAGAATTCTGGAGCATTGTGATGACAAGGGCCATGGAGCATTGTGATGACAAGTGTCATGGAGCATTGTAATGAAAGGTTACATTCTACACCGTGATGACCTGTGGGATGGAGTATTGTGATGAAACTGGTCCTGGAGCATTCTGATAACAAAAGCCATGGAACATTGTCATGACAGGCATGATGGAGCATTTTAAAGAAAGGGGCAATGGGGAATTGTAATGACAATAGAGAAATGTGATGAAAATGGTCAGCAAGCATAGACATTAAAGTGTTCTTTGAGAATTGTGATGAAAAGCGACATAGAGCATTGTGATGACAAAGGTCATGGAGAACTGTGATGACCAGTGTCATGTAGCATTGTGATGACATGGTCATGGAACATTGTGATGAGAAGAATTATGGAGCATTGTGATGACACGGTCATGGAACATTCTGATGACAAGAATTCTGGAGCATTGTGATGCCAATGCCATGGAGAATTGTGTTGACATGGTCATGGAACTTTGTGATGACAAGAATTCTGGAGCACTGTGTTGACAAGGCCTTGGAGCATTGTGATGACAAGTGTCATGGAGCATTGTAATGAAAGGTTTCCTTGTGAACCGCGATGACATGTGGGATGGAGTATTGTGATGAGACTGGTCCTGGAGCATTCTGATAACAAATGCCATGGAGCATTGTGATGACAGGCATCATGGAGCTTTGTGAAGAAAGGGGCCATGTGGAATTGTAATGACAATAGAGAAATGTGATGAAAATGGTCAGCGAGCCTAGTGATAAAAGTGGTCATTGAGAATTGTGATAACATGGTCATGGAACATTGGGATGACAAGAATTCTGGAGCATTGTGATGACAAGGGCCATGGACCATTGTGATGACAAGTGTCATGGAGCATTGTAATGAAAGATTTCATTGTGCAAGGTGATGACATAGGGGATGGAGTATTGTGATGAAACTGGTCCTGGAGCATTGTGATAACAAAGCCATGGAGCATTGTGATGACAGGCATCATGGAGCATTGTGAAGAAAGGGGCCTTGGGGAATTGTAATGACAATAGAGAAATGTGATGAAAATGGTCAGCGAGCATAGTGATTAAAGTGGTCATTGAGAATTGTGTTGAAAAGCGATATAGAGCATTGTGATGACAAACGTCATGGAGAACTGTGATGACCAGGGTCATGTAGCATTGTAAAGACACGGTCATGGAACATTGTGATGACAAGAATTATTGAGCATTGTGATGACACGGTCATGGAACATTGTGATTGCAAGAATTCTGGATCATTGTGATGACCAGGCCATGGAGAATTGTAATGAAAGTTTTCATTGTGCACTGTGGTGACAAGGGGGATGGAGTATTGTGATGAAACTGGTCCTGGAGCATTGTGATAATAAAAGCCATGGAGAATTGTGATGACAGGCATCATGGAGCTTTGTGAAGAAAGGGGCCATGTGGAATTGTAATGACAATAGAGAAAGGTGATGAAAATTGTCAGAGAGCATAGTGATTAAAGTGGTCATTGAGAATTGTGATAACATCGTCATGGAACATTGGGATGACAAGAATTCTTGAGCATTGTGATGACAAGGGCCTTGGAGCATTGTGATGACAAGTGTCATGGAGCATTGTATTGAAAGGTTTCATTGTGCACCGTGATGACATGTGGGATGGAGTATTGTGATGAGACTGGTCCTGGAGCATTCTGATAACAAATGCCATGGAGCATTGTGATGACAGGCATCATGGAGCATTGTAAAGAAAGGGGCAATGGGGAATTGTAATGACAATAGAGAAATGTGAGGAAAATGGTCAGCGAGCATAGTGATTAAAGTGGTCTTTGAGAATTGTGATGAAAAGCGACATAGAGCATTGTGATGACAAAGGTCATGGAGAACTGTGATAATCAGGGTCATGTAGCATTGTGATGACACGGTCATGGAACATTGTGACGACAAGAATTCTGGAGCATTGTGATGACACGGGCCATGGAGAATTGTGATGACGTGGCCATGGAACATTGTGATGAAAAGAATTCTGGAGCATTATGATGACAAGTGTCATGGAGCATTGTAATGAAAGATTTCATTGTGCAAGGTGATGACATAGGGGATGGAGTATTGTGATGAAACTGGTCCTGGAGCATTGTGATAACAAAGCCAAGGAGCATTGTGATGACAGGCATCATGGAGCATTCTGAAGAAAGGGGCCATGGGGAATTGTAATGACAATAGATAAATGTGATGAAAATGGTCAGCGAGCATACTGATTAAAGTGGTCATTGAAAATTGTGATGAAAAGCGACATAGAACATTGTATTGATAAAGGTCATGGAGAACTGTGATGACCAGGGTCATGTAGCATTTTGATGACACGGTCACGGAACATTGTGATGAAAAGAATTCTGGAGCATTGTGATGAAAAGGGCCATGGAACATTGTGATGACACGGTCATGGAACATTTTGATGACAAGAAATCTGGACATTGTGATGACAAGGGCCATGGAGAATTGTGATGCCATGGTCTTGGAACATTGTGATGACAAGAATTCTGGAGCATTGTGATGACAAGTGTCATGGAGCATTGTAATGAAAGCTTTCATTGTGCACCGTGATGACAAGGGGGATGGAGTATTGTGATGAATCTGGTCCTGGAGCATTGTGATAACAAAAGCCATGGAGCATTGTGATGACAGGCATCATGGAGCATTGTGAAGATAGGGGCCCTGGGGAATTGTAATGACAATAGAGAAATGTGATTAAAATGGTCAGCGAGCATAGTGATTAAAGAGGTCATTTAGAATTGTGTTGAAAAGCGATAGAGAGCATTGTGATGACAAAGGTCATGGAGAACTGTGATGACCAGGGTCATGTAGCATTGTGATGACACGGTCATGGAACATTGTGATGACACGGTCATGGAACATTGTGATTGCAAAAATTCTGGAGCATTATGATGACAAGGGCCATGGAGAATTGTAATGAAAGATTTCATTGTGCACTGTGGTGACAAGGGGGATGGAGTATTGTGATGAATTTGGTCCTGGAGCATTGTGATAATAAAAGCCATGGAGCATTGTGATGACAGGCATCATGGAGCATTGTGAAGAAAGGGGTCATGTGGAATTGTAATGACAATAGAGAAAGGTGATGAAAATTGTCAGCGAGCATAGTGATTAAAATGGTCATTGAGAATTGTGATGAAAAGCGAAATAGAACATTGTGATGACAAAGGTCATGGAGAACTGTGATGACCAGGGTCATGTAGCATTGTGATGACACGGTCATGGAACATTTTGATGACAAGAATTCTGGAGCTTTGTGATGGCAAAGGCCATGGAGCATTGTGATGACACGGTCATGGAACATTGTAATGACAATAATTCTGGAGCATTGTGATGACAAGGGCCATGGAGCATTGTGATGAAAAGTTTCATGGAGCATTGTAATGAAAGGTTTCATTGTGCACCGTGATGACATTTGGGATGGAGTTTTGTGATGAAACTCGTCCTGGAGCATTCTGATAACAAAAGCCATGGAGCATTGTGATGACAGGCATGATGGAGCATTGTAAACAAAGGGGCAATGGGGAATTATAATGACCATAGAGAAATGTGATGAAAAAGGTCAGCTAGCTTAGTGATTAAAGTGGTCATTTAGAATTTTGATGAAAAGCGACATAGAGCACTGTGATGACAAAGGTCATGCAGAACTGTGATGACCAGGGTCATGTAGCATTGTGATGACACGGTCATGGAACATTGTGATGAGAAGAATTATGGAGCATTGTGATGACACGGTCATGTAACATTGTGATGACAAGAATTCTGGAGCATTGTGATGTCAAAGTCCATGGAGCATTGTGATGACACGGTCATGGAACATTGTGATGACAAGAATTCTAGAGCATTGTGATGACAAGGGCCATGCAGCATTGTGATGGCAAGTGTCATGGAGCATTGCAATGAGAGGTTTCATTGTGAACCGTGATGAAATAGGGGATGGAATATTGTGATGAAACTGGTCCTGGAGCATTGAGATAACAAAAGCCATAGAGCAGTGTGATGACAGCCATACTGGAGCATTGTGAAGAAAGGGGCCATCGGCAATTGTAATGACAATAGAGAAATGTGACGAAAATGGTCAGCGAGCATAGTGATTAAAGTGGTCATTGAGAATTGTGATGAAAAGCGACATAGAGCATTGTGATGACAAAGGGCATGGAGAACTGTGATGACCAGGGTCATGTAGCATTGTGATGACACGGTCATGGATCATTGTGATGACAAGAATTCTGGAGCATTGTGATGACAAGGGCCATGGAGCTTTGTGATGACAAGTGTCACGGAGCATAGTAATGAAAGGTTTCATTGTGCACCGTGATGACATGTGGAATGGAGTATTGTGATGAAACTGGTCCTGGAGCATTCTGATAACAAAAGCCATCGAGCATTGTGATGAAAGGCATGATGGAGCACTGTAAAGAAAGGGGCAATGGGGAATTGTAATGACAATAGAGAAATGTGATGAAAATGGTCAGCGAGCATAGTGATTAAAGTGGTCTTTGAGAATTGTGATGAAAAGCGACATAGAACATTGTGATGACAAAGGTCATGGAGAACTGTGATGACCAGGGTCATGTAGCATTGTGATGACACGGTCATGGAACATTTTGATGACAAGAATTCTGGAGCATTGTGATGACAAGGGCCATGGAGCTTTGTGATGACACGGTCATGGAACTTTGTGATGACAAGAAATCTGGAGCATTGAGATGACAATGGCCATGGAGCATTGTGATGACACAGTTATAGAACATTGTGATGACAAGAATTCTGGAGCATTGTGATGACACAGTTATAGAACATTGTGATGACAAGAATTCTGGAGCATTGTGATGACAAGGGCCATGGAGCATTGTGATGACAAGTGTCATGGAGCATTGTAATGAAAGGTTTCATTCTGCACCGTGATGACCTGTGGGATGGAGTATTGTGATGAAACTGGTCCTGAAGCATTCTGATAACAAAAGCCATGGAACATTGTCATGACAGGCATGATGGAGCATTTTAAAGAAAGGGGCAATGTGGAATTGTAATGACAATAGAGAAATGTGATGAAAATGGTCAGCAAGCATAGAGATTAAAGTGTTCTTTGAGAATTGTGATGAAAAGCGACATAGAGCATTGTGATGACAAAGGTCATGGAGAACTGTGATGACCAGTGTCATGTAGCATTGTGATGACATGGTCATGGAACATTGTGATGACAAGTAATCTGGAGCATTGTGATGACAAGGGCCATGGAGCATTGTGATGACACGGTCATGGAACATTGTGATGACAAGAAATCTGGAGCATTGTGATGACAATGGCCATGGAACATTGTGATGACACGGTCATGGAACATTGTGATGACAAGAATTATTGAGCATTATGATGACATGGTCATGGAACATTGTGATGACAAGAATTCTGGAGCATTGTGATGACAAGCGCCATGGAGCATTGTGATGACACAGTTATAGAACATTGTGATGACAAGAATTCTGGAGCATTGTGATGACAAGGGCCATGGAGCATTGTGATGACAAGTGTCATGGAGCATTGTAATGAAAGGTTACATTCTACACCGTGATGACCTGTGGGATGGATTATTGTGATGAAACTGGTCCTGGAGCATTCTGATAACAAAAGCCATGGAACATTGTCATGACAGGCATGATGGAGCATTTTAAAGAAAGGGGCAATGGGGAATTGTAATGACAATAGAGAAATGTGATGAAAATGGTCAGCAAGCATAGAGATTAAAGTGTTCTTTGAGAATTGTGATGAAAAGCGACATAGAGCATTGTGATGACAAAGGTCATGGAGAACTGTGATGACCAGTGTCATGTAGCATTGTGATGACATGGTCTTGGAACATTGTGATGAGGAGAATTATGGAGCATTGTGATGACACGGTCATGGAACATTCTGATGACAAGAATTCTGGAGCATTGTGATGCCAATGCCATGGAGAATTGTGTTGACATGGTCATGGAACTTTGTGATGACAAGAATTCTGGAGCACTGTGTTGACAAGGGCCTTGGAGCATTGTGATGACAAGTGTCATGGAGCATTGTAATGAAAGGTTTCCTTGTGCACCGTGATGACATGTGGGATGGAGTATTGTGATGAAACTGGTCCTGGAGAATTCTGATAACAAAAGCCATGGAGCATTGTGATGACAGGCATCATGGAGCATTGTGAAGAAAGGGGCAATGGGGAAATGTAATGACAATAGAGAAATGTGAGGAAAATGGTGAGCGAGCATAGTGATTAAAGTGGTCTTTGAGAATTGTGATGAAAAGCGTCATAGAGCATTGTGATGACAAAGGTCATGGAGAACTGTGATGACGAGGGTCATGTAGATTTGTGATGACACGGTGATGGAACATTGTGATGACAAGAATTATGGAGCATTGTGATGACACGGTCATGGAACATTGTGATGACAAGAATTCTGGAGCATTGTGATGACAAGGGCCATGGAGCATTGTGATGACATGGTCATGGAACATTGTGATGACAAGTAATCTGGAGCAGTGTGATGACAAGGGCCATGGAGCATTGTGATGACACGGTCATGGAACATTGTGATGACAAGAAATCTGGAGCATTGTGATGGCAATGGCCATGGAACATTGTGATAACACGGTCATGGAACATTGTGATGACAAGAATTATTGAGCATTATGATGACATGGTCATGGAACATTGTGATGACAAGAATTCTGGAGCATTGTGATGACAAGCGCCATGGAGAATTGTAATGAAAGGTTTCATTGTGCACTGTGGTGACAAGGGGGATGGAGTATTGTGATGAAACTGGTCCTGGAGCATTGTGATAACAAAAGCCATGGAGCATTGTGATGACAGGCATCATGGAGCATTGTGAAGAAAGGGGCCATGTGGAATTGTAATGAAAATAGAGAAATGTGATGAAAATGGTCAGCGAGCATAGTGATAAAAGTGGTCATTGAGAATTGTGATAACATGGTCATGGAACATTGGGATGACAAGAATTCTGGAGCATTGTGATGACAAGGGCCATGGAGCATTGTAATGACACGGTCATGGAACATTGTGATGACAAGAATTCTGGAGCATTGTGATGACAAGGGCCGTGGAGCTTTGTGATGACACGGTCATGGAACTTTGTGATGACAAGAATTCTGGAGCATTGAGATGACAAGGGCCATGGAGCATTGTGATGACAAGTGTCATGGAGCATTGTAATGAAAGGTTACATTCTACACCGTGATGACCTGTGGGATGGAGTATTGTGATGAAACTTGTCCTGGAGCATTCTGATAACAAAAGCCATGGAACATTGTCATGACAGGCATGATGGAGCATTTTAAAGAAAGGGGCAATGGGGAATTGTAATGACAATAGAGAAATGTGATGAAAATGGTCAGCAAGCATAGAGATTAAAGTGTTCTTTGAGAATTGTGATGAAAAGCGACATAGAGCATTGTGATGACAAAGGTCATGGAGAACTGTGATGACCAGTGTCATGTAGCATTGTGATGACATGGTCATGGAACATTGTGATGAGAAGAATTATGGAGCATTTTGATGACACGGTCATGGAACATTCTGATGACAAGAATTCTGGAGCATTGTGATGCCAATGCCATGGAGAATTGTGTTGACATGGTCATGGAACTTTGTGATGACAAGAATTCTGGAGCACTGTGTTGACAAGGGCCTTGGAGCATTGTGATGACAAGTGTCATGGAGCATTGTAATGAAAGGTTTCCTTGTGCACCGTGATGACATGTGGGATGGAGTATTGTGATGAAACTGGTCCTGGAGCATTCTGATAACAAAAGCCGTGGAGCATTGTGATGACAGGCATCATGGAGCACTGTGAAGAAAGGGGCAATGGGGAATTGTAATGACAATAGAGAAATGTGATGAAAATGGTCAGCGAGCATAGTGATTAAAGTGGTCTTTGAGAATTGTGATGAAAAGCGTCATAGAGTATTGTGATGACAAAGGTCATGGAGAACTGTGATGACGAGGGTCATGTAGAATTGTGATGACACGGTCATGGAACATTGTGATGAAAAGAATTCTGGAGCATTGTGATGACAAATGCCATGGAGCAATGTGATGACACCGTCATGGAACATTGTGATGAAAAGAAATCTGGAGCATTGTGATGACAAGGGCCATGGAGCATTGTGATGACATGGTCATGGAACATTGTGATGACAAGTAATCTGGAGCATTGTGATGACAAGGGCCATGGAGCATTGTGATGACACGGTCATGGAACATTGTGATGAGAAGAAATCTGGAGCATTGTGATGACAATGGCCATGGAACATTGTGATGACACGGTCATGGAACATTGTGATGACAAGAATTATTGAGCATTATGATGACATGGTCATGGAACATTGTGATGACAAGAATTCTGGAGCATTGTGATGACAAGGGCCATGGAGCATTGTGATGACACAGTTATAGAACATTGTGATGACAAGAATTCTGGAGCATTGTGATGACAAGGGCCATGGAGCATTGTGATGACAAGTGTCATGGAGCATTGTAATGAAAGGTTACATTCTACACCGTGATGACCTGTGGGATGGATTATTGTGATGAAACTGGTCCTGGAGCATTCTGATAACAAAAGCCGTGGAACATTGTCATGACAGGCATGATGGAGCATTTTAAAGAAAGGGGCAATGGGGAATTGTAATGACAATAGAGAAATGTGATGAAAATGGTCAGCAAGCATAGAGATTAAAGTGTTCTTTGAGAATTGTGATGAAAAGCGACATAGAGCATTGTGATGACAAAGGTCATGGAGAACTGTGATGACCAGTGTCATGTAGCATTGTGATGACATGGTCATGGAACATTGTGATGAGGAGAATTATGGAGCATTGTGATGACACGGTCATGGAACATTCTGATGACAAGAATTCTGGAGCATTGTGATGCCAATGCCATGGAGAATTGTGTTGACATGGTCATGGAACTTTGTGATGACAAGAATTCTGGAGCACTGTGTTGACAAGGGCCTTGGAGCATTGTGATGACAAGTGTCATGGAGCATTGTAATGAAAGGTTTCCTTGTGCACCGTGATGACATGTGGGATGGAGTATTGTGATGAAACTGGTCCTGGAGCATTCTGATAACAAAAGCCATGGAGCATTGTGATGACAGGCATCATGGAGCATTGTGAAGAAAGGGGCAATGGGGAATTGTAATGACAATAGAGAAATGTGATGAAAATGGTGAGCGAGCATAGTGATTAAAGTGGTCTTTGAGAATTGTGATGAAAAGCGTCATAGAGCATTGTGATGACAAAGGTCATGGAGAACTGTGATGACGAGGGTCATGTAGATTTGTGATGACACGGTGATGGAACATTGTGATGAAAAGAATTCTGGAGCATTGTGATGACAAATGCCATGGAGCAATGTGATGACACCGTCATGGAACATTGTGATGAAAAGAAATCTGGAGCATTTTGATGACAAGGGCCATGGAGCATTGTGATGACATGGTCATGGAACATTGTGATGACAAGTAATCTGGAGCATTGTGATGACAAGGGCCATGGAGCATTGTGATGACACGGTCATGGAACATTGTGATGAGAAGAAATCTGGAGCATTGTGATGACAATGGCCATGGAACATTGTGATGACACGGTCATGGAACATTGTGATGACAAGAATTATTGAGCATTATGATGACATGGTCATGGAACATTGTGATGACAAGAATTCTGGAGCATTGTGATGACAAGGGCCATGGAGAATTGTAATGAAAGGTTTCATTGTGCACTGTGGTGACAAGGGGGATGGAGTATTGTGATGAAACTGGTCCTGGAGCATTGTGATAACAAAAGCCATGGAGCATTGTGATGACAGGCATCATGGAGCATTGTGAAGAAAGGGGCCATGTGGAATTGTAATGACAATAGAGAAATGTGATGAAAATGGTCAGCGAGCATAGTGATAAAAGTGGTCATTGAGAATTGTGATAACATAGTCATGGAACATTGGGATGACAAGAATTCTGGAGCATTGTGATGACAAGGGCCATGGAGCATTGTGATGACACGGTCATGGAACATTGTGATGACAAGAATTCTGGAGCATTGTGATGACAAGGGCCATGGAGCTTTGTGATGACACGGTCATGGAACTTTGTGATGACAAGAAATCTGGAGCATTGAGATGACAATGGCCATGGAGCATTGTGATGACACAGTTATAGAACATTGTGATGACAAGAATTCTGGAGCATTGTGATGACAAGGGCCATGGAGCATTGTGATGACAAGTGTCATGGAGCATTGTAATGAAAGGTTACATTCTACACCGTGATGACCTGTGGGATGGAGTATTGTGATGAAACTGGTCCTGGAGCATTCTGATAACAAAAGCCATGGAACATTGTCATGACAGGCATGATGGAGCATTTTAAAGAAAGGGGCAATGGGGAATTGTAATGACAATAGAGAAATGTGATGAAAATGGTCAGCAAGCATAGACATTAAAGTGTTCTTTGAGAATTGTGATGAAAAGCGACATAGAGCATTGTGATGACAAAGGTCATGGAGAACTCTGATGACCAGTGTCATGTAGCATTGTGATGACATGGTCATGGAACATTGTGATGAGAAGAATTATGGAGCATTGTGATGACACGGTCATGGAACATTCTGATGACAAGAATTCTGGAGCATTGTGATGCCAATGCCATGGAGAATTGTGTTGACATGGTCATGGAACTTTGTGATGAAAGAATTCTGGAGCACTGTGTTGACAAGGCCTTGGAGCATTGTGATGACAAGTGTCATGGAGCATTGTAATGAAAGGTTTCCTTGTGCACCGCGATGACATGTGGGATGGAGTATTGTGATGAGACTGGTCATGGAGCATTCTGATAACAAATGCCATGGAGCATTGTGATGACAGGCATCATGGAGCATTGTAAAGAAAGGGGCAATGGGGAATTGTAATGACAATAGAGAAATGTGAAGAAAATTGTCAGCGAGCATAGTGATTAAAGTGGCCTTTGAGAATTGTGATGAAAAGCGACATAGAGCATTGTGATGACAAAGGTCATGGAGAACTGTGATAATCAGGGTCATGTAGCATTGTGATGACACGGTCATGGAAAATTGTGACGACAAGAATTCTGGAGCATTGTGATGACACGGGCCATGGAGAATTGTGATGACATGGTCATGGAACATTGGGATGACAAGAATTCTGGAGCATTGTTATGACAAGGGCCATGGACCATTGTGATGACAAGTGTCATGGAGCATTGTAATGAAAGATTTCATTGTGCAAGGTGATGACATAGGGGATGGAGTATTGTGATGAAACTGGTCCTGGAGCATTGTGATAACAAAGCCATGGAGCATTGTGATGACAGGCATCATGGAGCATTGTGAAGAAAGGGGCCATGGGGAATTGTAATGACAATAGAGAAATGTGATGAAAATGGTCAGCGAGCATAGTGATTAAAGTGGTCATTGAGAATTGTGTTGAAAAGCGATATAGAGCATTGTGATGACAAACGTCATGGAGAACTGTGATGACCAGGGTCATGTAGCATTGTAAAGACACGGTCATGGAACATTGTGATGACAAGAATTATTGAGCATTGTGATGACACGGTCATGGAACATTGTGATTGCAAGAATTCTGGATCATTGTGATGACCAGGCCATGGAGAATTGTAATGAAAGTTTTCATTGTGCACTGTGGTGACAAGGGGGATGGAGTATTGTGATGAAACTGGTCCTGGAGCATTGTGATAATAAAAGCCATGGAGCATTGTGATGACAGGCATCATGGAGCTTTGTGAAGAAAGGGGCCATGTGGAATTGTAATGACAATAGAGAAAGGTGATGAAAATTGTCAGAGAGCATAGTGATTAAAGTGGTCATTGAGAATTGTGATAACATCGTCATGGAACATTGGGATGACAAGAATTCTTGAGCATTGTGATGACAAGGGCCTTGGAGCATTGTGATGACAAGTGTCATGGAGCATTGTATTGAAAGGTTTCATTGTGCACCGTGATGACATGTGGGATGGAGTATTGTGATGAGACTGGTCCTGGAGCATTCTGATAACAAATGCCATGGAGCATTGTGATGACAGGCATCATGGAGCATTGTAAAGAAAGGGGCAATGGGGAATTGTAATGACAATAGAGAAATGTGAGGAAAATGGTCAGCGAGCATAGTGATTAAAGTGGTCTTTGAGAATTGTGATGAAAAGCGACATAGAGCATTGTGATGACAAAGGTCATGGAGAACTGTGATAATCAGGGTCATGTAGCATTGTGATGACACGGTCATGGAACATTGTGACGACAAGAATTCTGGAGCATTGTGATGACACGGGCCATGGAGAATTGTGATGACGTGGCCATGGAACATTGTGATGAAAAGAATTCTGGAGCATTATGATGACAAGTGTCATGGAGCATTGTAATGAAAGATTTCATTGTGCAAGGTGATGACATAGGGGATGGAGTATTGTGATGAAACTGGTCCTGGAGCATTGTGATAACAAAGCCAAGGAGCATTGTGATGACAGGCATCATGGAGCATTCTGAAGAAAGGGGCCATGGGGAATTGTAATGACAATAGATAAATGTGATGAAAATGGTCAGCGAGCATACTGATTAAAGTGGTCATTGAAAATTGTGATGAAAAGCGACATAGAACATTGTATTGATAAAGGTCATGGAGAACTGTGATGACCAGGGTCATGTAGCATTTTGATGACACGGTCACGGAACATTGTGATGAAAAGAATTCTGGAGCATTGTGATGAAAAGGGCCATGGAACATTGTGATGACACGGTCATGGAACATTTTGATGACAAGAAATCTGGACATTGTGATGACAAGGGCCATGGAGAATTGTGATGCCATGGTCTTGGAACATTGTGATGACAAGAATTCTGGAGCATTGTGATGACAAGTGTCATGGAGAATTGTAATGAAAGCTTTCATTGTGCACCGTGATGACAAGGGGGATGGAGTATTGTGATGAATCTGGTCCTGGAGCATTGTGATAACAAAAGCCATGGAGCATTGTGATGACAGGCATCATGGAGCATTGTGAAGATAGGGGCCCTGGGGAATTGTAATGACAATAGAGAAATGTGATTAAAATGGTCAGCAAGCATAGTGATTAAAGAGGTCATTTAGAATTGTGTTGAAAAGCGATAGAGAGCATTGTGATGACAAAGGTCATGGAGAACTGTGATGACCAGGGTCATGTAGCATTGTGATGACACGGTCATGGAACATTGTGATGACACGGTCATGGAACATTGTGATTGCAAAAATTCTGGAGCATTATGATGACAAGGGCCATGGAGAATTGTAATGAAAGATTTCATTGTGCACTGTGGTGACAAGGGGGATGGAGTATTGTGATGAATTTGGTCCTGGAGCATTGTGATAATAAAAGCCATGGAGCATTGTGATGACAGGCATCATGGAGCATTGTGAAGAAAGGGGTCATGTGGAATTGTAATGACAATAGAGAAAGGTGATGAAAATTGTCAGCGAGCATAGTGATTAAAATGGTCATTGAGAATTGTGATGAAAAGCGAAATAGAACATTGTGATGACAAAGGTCATGGAGAACTGTGATGACCAGGGTCATGTAGCATTGTGATGACACGGTCATGGAACATTTTGATGACAAGAATTCTGGAGCTTTGTGATGGCAAAGGCCATGGAGCATTGTGATGACACGGTCATGGAACATTGTAATGACAATAATTCTGGAGCATTGTGATGACAAGGGCCATGGAGCATTGTGATGAAAAGTTTCATGGAGCATTGTAATGAAAGGTTTCATTGTGCACCGTGATGACATTTGGGATGGAGTTTTGTGATGAAACTCGTCCTGGAGCATTCTGATAACAAAAGCCATGGAGCATTGTGATGACAGGCATGATGGAGCATTGTAAACAAAGGGGCAATGGGGAATTATAATGACCATAGAGAAATGTGATGAAAAAGGTCAGCTAGCTTAGTGATTAAAGTGGTCATTTAGAATTGTGATGAAAAGCGACATAGAGCACTGTGATGACAAAGGTCATGCAGAACTGTGATGACCAGGGTCATGTAGCATTGTGATGACACGGTCATGGAACATTGTGATGAGAAGAATTATGGAGCATTGTGATGACACGGTCATGTAACATTGTGATGACAAGAATTCTGGAGCATTGTGATGACAAAGTCCATGGAGCATTGTGATGACACGGTCATGGAACATTGTGATGACAAGAATTCTAGAGCATTGTGATGACAAGGGCCATGCAGCATTGTGATGGCAAGTGTCATGGAGCATTGCAATGAGAGGTTTCATTGTGAACCGTGATGAAATAGGGGATGGAATATTGTGATGAAACTGGTCCTGGAGCATTGAGATAACAAAAGCCATAGAGCAGTGTGATGACAGCCATACTGGAGCATTGTGAAGAAAGGGGCCATCGGCAATTGTAATGACAATAGAGAAATGTGACGAAAATGGTCAGCGAGCATAGTGATTAAAGTGGTCATTGAGAATTGTGATGAAAAGCGACATAGAGCATTGTGATGACAAAGGGCATGGAGAACTGTGATGACCAGGGTCATGTAGCATTGTGATGACACGGTCATGGATCATTGTGATGACAAGAATTCTGGAGCATTGTGATGACAAGGGCCATGGAGCTTTGTGATGACAAGTGTCACGGAGCATAGTAATGAAAGGTTTCATTGTGCACCGTGATGACATGTGGAATGGAGTATTGTGATGAAACTGGTCCTGGAGCATTCTGATAACAAAAGCCATCGAGCATTGTGATGAAAGGCATGATGGAGCACTGTAAAGAAAGGGGCAATGGGGAATTGTAATGACAATAGAGAAATGTGATGAAAATGGTCAGCGAGCATAGTGATTAAAGTGGTCTTTGAGAATTGTGATGAAAAGCGACATAGAACATTGTGATGACAAAGGTCATGGAGAACTGTGATGACCAGGGTCATGTAGCATTGTGATGACACGGTCATGGAACATTTTGATGACAAGAATTCTGGAGCATTGTGATGACAAGGGCCATGGAGCTTTGTGATGACACGGTCATGGAACTTTGTGATGACAAGAAATCTGGAGCATTGAGATGACAATGGCCATGGAGCATTGTGATGACACAGTTATAGAACATTGTGATGACAAGAATTCTGGAGCATTGTGATGACACAGTTATAGAACATTGTGATGACAAGAATTCTGGAGCATTGTGATGACAAGGGCCATGGAGCATTGTGATGACAAGTGTCATGGAGCATTGTAATGAAAGGTTTCATTCTGCACCGCGATGACCTGTGGGATGGAGTATTGTGATGAAACTGGTCCTGAAGCATTCTGATAACAAAAGCCATGGAACATTGTCATGACAGGCATGATGGAGCATTTTAAAGAAAGGGGCAATGGGGAATTGTAATGACAATAGAGAAATGTGATGAAAATGGTGAGCGAGCATAGTGATTAAAGTGGTCTTTGAGAATTGTGATGAAAAGCGTCATAGAGCATTGTGATGACAAAGGTCATGGAGAACTGTGATGACGAGGGTCATGTAGATATGTGATGACACGGTGATGGAACATTGTGATGAAAAGAATTCTGGAGCACTGTGATGACAAATGCCATGGAGCAATGTGATGACACCGTCATGGAACATTGTGATGAAAAGAAATCTGGAGCATTTTGATGACAAGGGCCATGGAGCATTGTGATGACATGGTCATGGAACATTGTGATGACAAGTAATCTGGAGCATTGTGATGACAAGGGCCATGGAGCATTGTGATGACACGGTCATGGAACATTGTGATGAGAAGAAATCTGGAGCATTGTGATGACAATGGCCATGGAACATTGTGATGACACGGTCATGGAACATTGTGATGACAAGAATTATTGAGCATTATGATGACATGGTCATGGAACATTGTGATGACAAGAATTCTGGAGCATTGTGATGACAAGGGCCATGGAGAATTGTAATGAAAGGTTTCATTGTGCACTGTGGTGACAAGGGGGATGGAGTATTGTGATGAAACTGGTCCTGGAGCATTGTGATAACAAAAGCCATGGAGCATTGTGATGACAGGCATCATGGAGCATTGTGAAGAAAGGGGCCATGTGGAATTGTAATGACAATAGAGAAATGTGATGAAAATGGTCAGCGAGCATAGTGATAAAAGTGGTCATTGAGAATTGTGATAACATAGTCATGGAACATTGGGATGACAAGAATTCTGGAGCATTGTGATGACAAGGGCCATGGAGCATTGTGATGACACGGTCATGGAACATTGTGATGACAAGAATTCTGGAGCATTGTGATGACAAGGGCCGTGGAGCTTTGTGATGACACGGTCATGGAACTTTGTGATGACAAGAAATCTGGAGCATTGAGATGACAATGGCCATGGAGCATTGTGATGACACAGTTATAGAACATTGTGATGACAAGAATTCTGGAGCATTGTGATGACAAGGGCCATGGAGCATTGTGATGACAAGTGTCATGGAGCATTGTAATGAAAGGTTACATTCTACACCGTGATGACCTGTGGGATGGAGTATTGTGATGAAACTGGTCCTGGAGCATTCTGATAACAAAAGCCATGGAACATTGTCATGACAGGCATGATGGAGCATTTTAAAGAAAGGGGCAATGGGGAATTGTAATGACAATAGAGAAATGTGATGAAAATGGTCAGCAAGCATAGACATTAAAGTGTTCTTTGAGAATTGTGATGAAAAGCGACATAGAGCATTGTGATGACAAAGGTCATGGAGAACTGTGATGACCAGTGTCATGTAGCATTGTGATGACATGGTCATGGAACATTGTGATGAGAAGAATTATGGAGCATTGTGATGACACGGTCATGGAACATTCTGATGACAAGAATTCTGGAGCATTGTGATGCCAATGCCATGGAGAATTGTGTTGACATGGTCATGGAACTTTGTGATGACAAGAATTCTGGAGCACTGTGTTGACAAGGCCTTGGAGCATTGTGATGACAAGTGTCATGGAGCATTGTAATGAAAGGTTTCCTTGTGCACCGCGATGACATGTGGGATGGAGTATTGTGATGAGACTGGTCATGGAGCATTCTGATAACAAATGCCATGGAGCATTGTGATGACAGGCATCATGGAGCATTGTAAAGAAAGGGGCAATGGGGAATTGTAATGACAATAGAGAAATGCGAAGAAAATTGTCAGCGAGCATAGTGATTAAAGTGGTCTTTGAGAATTGTGATGAAAAGCGACATAGAGCATTGTGATGACAAAGGTCATGGAGAACTGTGATGACCAGTGTCATGTAGCATTGTGATGACATGGTCATGGAACATTGTGATGACAAGTAATCTGGAGCATTGTGATGACAAGGGCCATGGAGCATTGTGATGACACGGTCATGGAACATTGTGATGACAAGAAATCTGGAGCATTGTGATGACAATGGCCATGGAACATTGTGATGACACGGTCATGGAACATTGTGATGACAAGAATTATTGAGCATTATGATGACATGATCATGGAACATTGTGATGACAAGAATTCTGGAGCATTGTGATGACAAGGGCCCTGGAGAATTGTAATGAAAGGTTTCATTGTGTACTCTGGTGACAAGGGGGACGGAGTATTGTGATGAAACTGGTCCTGGAGCATTGTGATAAAAAAAGCCATGGAGCATTGTGATGACAGGCATCATGGAGCATTGTGAAGAAAGGGGCCATGTGGAATTGTAATGACAATAGAGAAATGTGATGAAAATGGTCAGCGAGCCTAGTGATAAAAGTGGTCATTGAGAATTGTGATAACATGGTCATGGAACATTGGGATGACAAGAATTCTGGAGCATTGTGATGACAAGGGCCATGGAGCATTGTGATGACACGGTCATGGAACATTGTGCTGACAAGAATTCTGGAGCATTGTGATGACAAGGGCCATGGAGCATTGTGATGACACGGTCATGGAACATTGTGATGACAAGAATTCTGGAGCATTGTGATGACAAGGGCCATGGAGCATTGTGATGACACGGTCATGGAACAATGTGATGACAAGAATTCTGGAGCATTGTGATGACATGGGCCATGGTGCATTGTGATGACACGGTCATGGAACTTTGTGATGACAAGCAATCTGGAGCATTGTGATGACAATGGCCATGGAGAACTGTGATGACCAGTGTCATGTAGCATTGTGATGACATGGTCATGGAACATTGTGATGAGAAGAATTATGGAGCATTGTGATGACACGGTCATGGAACATTCTGATGACAAGAATTCTGGAGCATTGTGATGACAATGCCATGGAGAATTGTGATGACATGGTCATGGAACATTGTGATGACAAGAATTCTGGAGCACTGTGTTGACAAGGGCCTTGGAGCATTGTGATGACAAGTGTCATGGAGCATTGTAATGAAAGGTTTCATTGTGCACCGTGATGACATGTGGGATGGAGTATTGTGATGAGACTGGTCCTGGAGCATTCTGATAACAAATGCCATGGAGCATTGTGATGACAGGCATCATGGAGCATTGTAAAGAAAGGGGCAATGGGGAATTGTAATGACAATAGAGAAATGTGAGGAAAATGGTCAGCGAGCATAGTGATTAAAGTGGTCTTTGAGAATTGTGATGAAAAGCGACATAGAGCATTGTGATGACAAAGGTCATGGAGAACTGTGATAATCAGGGTCATGTAGCATTGTGATGACACGGTCATGGAACATTGTGACGACAAGAATTTTGGAGCATTGTGATGACACGGGCCATGGAGAATTGTGATGACGTGGCCATGGAACATTGTGATGAAAAGAATTCTGGAGCATTATGATGACAAGTGTCATGGAGCATTGTAATGAAAGATTTCATTGTGCAAGGTGATGACATAGGGGATGGAGTATTGTGATGAAACTGGTCCTGGAGCATTGTGATAACAAAGCCAAGGAGCATTGTGATGACAGGCATCATGGAGCATTCTGAAGAAAGGGGCCATGGGGAATTGTAATGACAATAGATAAATGTGATGAAAATGGTCAGCGAGCATACTGATTAAAGTGGTCATTGAAAATTGTGATGAAAAGCGACATAGAACATTGTATTGATAAAGGTCATGGAGAACTGTGATGACCAGGGTCATGTAGCATTTTGATGACACGGTCACGGAACATTGTGATGAAAAGAATTCTGGAGCATTGTGATGAAAAGGGCCATGGAACATTGTGATGACACGGTCATGGAACATTTTGATGACAAGAAATCTGGACATTGTGATGACAAGGGCCATGGAGAATTGTGATGCCATGGTCTTGGAACATTGTGATGACAAGAATTCTGGAGCATTGTGATGACAAGTGTCATGGAGCATTGTAATGAAAGCTTTCATTGTGCACCGTGATGACAAGGGGGATGGAGTATTGTGATGAATCTGGTCCTGGAGCATTGTGATAACAAAAGCCATGGAGCATTGTGATGACAGGCATCATGGAGCATTGTGAAGATAGGGGCCCTGGGGAATTGTAATGACAATAGAGAAATGTGATTAAAATGGTCAGCGAGCATAGTGATTAAAGAGGTCATTTAGAATTGTGTTGAAAAGCGATAGAGAGCATTGTGATGACAAAGGTCATGGAGAACTGTGATGACCAGGGTCATGTAGCATTGTGATGACACGGTCATGGAACATTGTGATGACACGGTCATGGAACATTGTGATTGCAAAAATTCTGGAGCATTATGATGACAAGGGCCATGGAGAATTGTAATGAAAGATTTCATTGTGCACTGTGGTGACAAGGGGGATGGAGTATTGTGATGAATTTGGTCCTGGAGCATTGTGATAATAAAAGCCATGGAGCATTGTGATGACAGGCATCATGGAGCATTGTGAAGAAAGGGGTCATGTGGAATTGTAATGACAATAGAGAAAGGTGATGAAAATTGTCAGCGAGCATAGTGATTAAAATGGTCATTGAGAATTGTGATGAAAAGCGAAATAGAACATTGTGATGACAAAGGTCATGGAGAACTGTGATGACCAGGGTCATGTAGCATTGTGATGACACGGTCATGGAACATTTTGATGACAAGAATTCTGGAGCTTTGTGATGGCAAAGGCCATGGAGCATTGTGATGACACGGTCATGGAACATTGTAATGACAATAATTCTGGAGCATTGTGATGACAAGGGCCATGGAGCATTGTGATGAAAAGTTTCATGGAGCATTGTAATGAAAGGTTTCATTGTGCACCGTGATGACATGTGGAATGGAGTATTGTGATGAAACTGGTCCTGGAGCATTCTGATAACAAAAGCCATCGAGCATTGTGATGAAAGGCATGATGGAGCACTGTAAAGAAAGGGGCAATGGGGAATTGTAATGACAATAAAAAATGTGATGAAAATGGTCAGCGAGCATAGTGATTAAAGTGGTCTTTGAGAATTGTGATGAAAAGCGACATAGAACATTGTGATGACAAAGGTCATGGAGAACTGTGATGACCAGGGTCATGTAGCATTGTGATGACACGGTCATGGAACATTTTGATGACAAGAATTCTGGAGCATTGTGATGACAAGGGCCATGGAGCTTTGTGATGACACGGTCATGGAACTTTGTGATGACAAGAAATCTGGAGCATTGAGATGACAATGGCCATGGAGCATTGTGATGACACAGTTATAGAACATTGTGATGACAAGAATTCTGGAGCATTGTGATGACAAGGGCCATGGAGCATTGTGATGACAAGTGTCATGGAGCATTGTAATGAAAGGTTACATTCTACACCGTGATGACCTGTGGGATGGATTATTGTGATGAAACTGGTCCTGGAGCATTCTGATAACAAAAGCCATGGAACATTGTCATGACAGGCATGATGGAGCATTTTAAAGAAAGGGGCAATGGGGAATTGTAATGACAATAGAGAAATGTGATGAAAATGGTCAGCAAGCATAGAGATTAAAGTGTTCTTTGAGAATTGTGATGAAAAGCGACATAGAGCATTGTGATGACAAAGGTCATGGAGAACTGTGATGACCAGTGTCATGTAGCATTGTGATGACATGGTCTTGGAACATTGTGATGAGGAGAATTATGGAGCATTGTGATGACACGGTCATGGAACATTCTGATGACAAGAATTCTGGAGCATTGTGATGCCAATGCCATGGAGAATTGTGTTGACATGGTCATGGAACTTTGTGATGACAAGAATTCTGGAGCACTGTGTTGACAAGGGCCTTGGAGCATTGTGATGACAAGTGTCATGGAGCATTGTAATGAAAGGTTTCCTTGTGCACCGTGATGACATGTGGGATGGAGTATTGTGATGAAACTGGTCCTGGAGAATTCTGATAACAAAAGCCATGGAGCATTGTGATGACAGGCATCATGGAGCATTGTGAAGAAAGGGGCAATGGGGAAATGTAATGACAATAGAGAAATGTGAGGAAAATGGTGAGCGAGCATAGTGATTAAAGTGGTCTTTGAGAATTGTGATGAAAAGCGTCATAGAGCATTGTGATGACAAAGGTCATGGAGAACTGTGATGACGAGGGTCATGTAGATTTGTGATGACACGGTGATGGAACATTGTGATGACAAGAATTATGGAGCATTGTGATGACACGGTCATGGAACATTGTGATGACAAGAATTCTGGAGCATTGTGATGACAAGGGCCATGGAGCATTGTGATGACATGGTCATGGAACATTGTGATGACAAGTAATCTGGAGCAGTGTGATGACAAGGGCCATGGAGCATTGTGATGACACGGTCATGGAACATTGTGATGACAAGAAATCTGGAGCATTGTGATGACAATGGCCATGGAACATTGTGATAACACGGTCATGGAACATTGTGATGACAAGAATTATTGAGCATTATGATGACATGGTCATGGAACATTGTGATGACAAGAATTCTGGAGCATTGTGATGACAAGCGCCATGGAGAATTGTAATGAAAGGTTTCATTGTGCACTGTGGTGACAAGGGGGATGGAGTATTGTGATGAAACTGGTCCTGGAGCATTGTGATAACAAAAGCCATGGATCATTGTGATGACAGGCATCATGGAGCATTGTGAAGAAAGGGGCCATGTGGAATTGTAATGACAATAGAGAAATGTGATGAAAATGTTCAGCGAGCATAGTGATTAAAGTGGTCTTTGAGAATTGTGATGAAAAGCGACATAGAACATTGTGATGACAAAGGTCATGGGGAACTGTGATGACCAGGGTCATGTAGCATTGTGATGACACGGTCATGGAACATTTTGATGACAAGAATTCTGGAGCATTGTGATGACAAGGGCCATGGAGCTTTGTGATGACACGGTCATGGAACTTTGTGATGACAAGAAATCTGGAGCATTGAGATGACAATGGCCATGGAGCATTGTGATGACACAGTTATAGAACATTGTGATGACAAGAATTCTGGAGCATTGTGATGACAAGGGCCATGGAGCATTGTGATGACAAGTGTCATGGAGCATTGTAATGAAAGGTTTCATTCTGCACCGTGATGACCTGTGGGATGGAGTATTGTGATGAAACTGGTCCTGAAGCATTCTGATAACAAAAGCCATGGAACATTGTCATGACAGGCATGATGGAGCATTTTAAAGAAAGGGGCAATGGGGAATTGTAATGACAATAGAGAAATGTGATGAAAATGGTCAGCAAGCATAGAGATTAAAGTGTTCTTTGAGAATTGTGATGAAAAGCGACATAGAGCATTGTGATGACAAAGGTCATGGAGAACTGTGATGACCAGTGTCATGTAGCATTGTGATGACATGGTCATGGAACATTGTGATGACAAGTAATCTGGAGCATTGTGATGACAAGGGCCATGGAGCATTGTGATGACACGGTCATGGAACATTGTGATGACAAGAAATCTGGAGCATTGTGATGACAATGGCCATGGAACATTGTGATGACACGGTCATGGAACATTGTGATGACAAGAATTATTGAGCATTATGATGACATGGTCATGGAACATTGTGATGACAAGAATTCTGGAGCATTGTGATGACAAGCGCCATGGAGCATTGTGATGACACAGTTATAGAACATTGTGATGACAAGAATTCTGGAGCATTGTGATGACAAGGGCCATGGAGCATTGTGATGACAAGTGTCATGGAGCATTGTAATGAAAGGTTACATTCTACACCGTGATGACCTGTGGGATGGATTATTGTGATGAAACTGGTCCTGGAGCATTCTGATAACAAAAGCCATGGAACATTGTCATGACAGGCATGATGGAGCATTTTAAAGAAAGGGGCAATGGGGAATTGTAATGACAATAGAGAAATGTGATGAAAATGGTCAGCAAGCATAGAGATTAAAGTGTTCTTTGAGAATTGTGATGAAAAGCGACATAGAGCATTGTGATGACAAAGGTCATGGAGAACTGTGATGACCAGTGTCATGTAGCATTGTGATGACATGGTCTTGGAACATTGTGATGAGGAGAATTATGGAGCATTGTGATGACACGGTCATGGAACATTCTGATGACAAGAATTCTGGAGCATTGTGATGCCAATGCCATGGAGAATTGTGTTGACATGGTCATGGAACTTTGTGATGACAAGAATTCTGGAGCACTGTGTTGACAAGGGCCTTGGAGCATTGTGATGACAAGTGTCATGGAGCATTGTAATGAAAGGTTTCCTTGTGCACCGTGATGACATGTGGGATGGAGTATTGTGATGAAACTGGTCCTGGAGAATTCTGATAACAAAAGCCATGGAGCATTGTGATGACAGGCATCATGGAGCATTGTGAAGAAAGGGGCAATGGGGAAATGTAATGACAATAGAGAAATGTGAGGAAAATGGTGAGCGAGCATAGTGATTAAAGTGGTCTTTGAGAATTGTGATGAAAAGCGTCATAGAGCATTGTGATGACAAAGGTCATGGAGAACTGTGATGACGAGGGTCATGTAGATTTGTGATGACACGGTGATGGAACATTGTGATGACAAGAATTATGGAGCATTGTGATGACACGGTCATGGAACATTGTGATGACAAGAATTCTGGAGCATTGTGATGACAAGGGCCATGGAGCATTGTGATGACATGGTCATGGAACATTGTGATGACAAGTAATCTGGAGCAGTGTGATGACAAGGGCCATGGAGCATTGTGATGACACGGTCATGGAACATTGTGATGACAAGAAATCTGGAGCATTGTGATGACAATGGCCATGGAACATTGTGATGACACGGTCATGGAACATTGTGATGACAAGAATTATTGAGCATTATGATGACATGGTCATGGAACATTGTGATGACAAGAATTCTGGAGCATTGTGATTACAAGGGCCATGGAGAATTGTAATGAAAGGTTTCATTGTGCACTGTGGTGACAAGGGGGATGGAGTATTGTGATGAAACTGGTCCTGGAGCATTGTGATAACAAAAGCCATGGAGCATTGTGATGACAGGCATCATGGAGCATTGTGAAGAAAGGGGCCATGTGGAATTGTAATGACAATAGAGAAATGTGATGAAAATGGTCAGCGAGCATAGTGATAAAAGTGGTCATTGAGAATTGTGATAACATGGTCATGGAACATTGGGATGACAAGAATTCTGGAGCATTGTGATGACAAGGGCCATGGAGCATTGTGATGACACGGTCATGGAACATTGTGATGACAAGAATTCTGGAGCATTGTGATGACAAGGGCCGTGGAGCTTTGTGATGACACGGTCATGGAACTTTGTGATGACAAGAATTCTGGAGCATTGAGATGACAATGGCCATGGAGCATTGTGATGACACAGTTATAGAACATTGTGATGACAAGAATTCTGGAGCATTGTGATGACAAGGGCCATGGAGCATTGTGATGACAAGTGTCATGGAGCATTGTAATGAAAGGTTACATTCTACACCGTGATGACCTGTCGGATGGAGTATTGTGATGAAACTTGTCCTGGAGCATTCTGATAACAAAAGCCATGGAACATTGTCATGACAGGCATGATGGAGCATTTTAAAGAAAGGGGCAATGGGGAATTGTAATGACAATAGAGAAATGTGATGAAAATGGTCAGCAAGCATAGAGATTAAAGTGTTCTTTGAGAATTGTGATGAAAAGCGACATAGAGCATTGTGATGACAAAGGTCATGGAGAACTGTGATGACCAGTGTCATGTAGCATTGTGATGACATGGTCATGGAACATTGTGATGAGGAGAATTATGGAGCATTTTGATGACACGGTCATGGAACATTCTGATGACAAGAATTCTGGAGCATTGTGATGCCAATGCCATGGAGAATTGTGTTGACATGGTCATGGAACTTTGTGATGACAAGAATTCTGGAGCACTGTGTTGACAAGGGCCTTGGAGCATTGTGATGACAAGTGTCATGGAGCATTGTAATGAAAGGTTTCCTTGTGCACCGTGATGACATGTGGGATGGAGTATTGTGATGAAACTGGTCCTGGAGCATTCTGATAACAAAAGCCGTGGAGCATTGTGATGACAGGCATCATGGAGCACTGTGAAGAAAGGGGCAATGGGGAATTGTAATGACAATAGAGAAATGTGATGAAAATGGTCAGCGAGCATAGTGATTAAAGTGGTCTTTGAGAATTGTGATGAAAAGCGTCATAGAGTATTGTGATGACAAAGGTCATGGAGAACTGTGATGACGAGGGTCATGTAGAATTGTGATGACACGGTCATGGAACATTGTGATGAAAAGAATTCTGGAGCATTGTGATGACAAATGCCATTGAGCTATGTGATGACACCGTCATGGAACATTGTGATGAAAAGAAATCTGGAGCATTGTGATGACAAGGGCCATGGAGCATTGTGATGACATGGTCATGGAACATTGTGATGACAAGTAATCTGGAGCATTGTGATGACAAGGGCCATGGAGCATTGTGATGACACGGTCATGGAACATTGTGATGAGAAGAAATCTGGAGCATTGTGATGACAATGGCCATGGAACATTGTGATGACACGGTCATGGAACATTGTGATGACAAGAATTATTGAGCATTATGATGACATGGTCATGGAACATTGTGATGACAAGAATTCTGGAGCATTGTGATGACAAGGGCCATGGAGCATTGTGATGACACAGTTATAGAACATTGTGATGACAAGAATTCTGGAGCATTGTGATGACAAGGGCCATGGAGCATTGTGATGACAAGTGTCATGGAGCATTGTAATGAAAGGTTACATTCTACACCGTGATGACCTGTGGGATGGATTATTGTGATGAAACTTGTCCTGGAGCATTCTGATAACAAAAGCCGTGGAACATTGTCATGACAGGCATGATGGAGCATTTTAAAGAAAGGGGCAATGGGGAATTGTAATGACAATAGAGAAATGTGATGAAAATGGTCAGCAAGCATAGAGATTAAAGTGTTCTTTGAGAATTGTGATGAAAAGCGACATAGAGCATTGTGATGACAAAGGTCATGGAGAACTGTGATGACCAGTGTCATGTAGCATTGTGATGACATGGTCATGGAACATTGTGATGAGGAGAATTATGGAGCATTGTGATGACACGGTCATGGAACATTCTGATGACAAGAATTCTGGAGCATTGTGATGCCAATGCCATGGAGAATTGTGTTGACATGGTCATGGAACTTTGTGATGACAAGAATTCTGGAGCACTGTGTTGACAAGGGCCTTGGAGCATTGTGATGACAAGTGTCATGGAGCATTGTAATGAAAGGTTTCCTTGTGCACCGTGATGACATGTGGGATGGAGTATTGTGATGAAACTGGTCCTGGAGCATTCTGATAACAAAAGCCATGGAGCATTGTGATGACAGGCATCATGGAGCATTGTGAAGAAAGGGGCAATGGGGAATTGTAATGACAATAGAGAAATGTGATGAAAATGGTGAGCGAGCATAGTGATTAAAGTGGTCTTTGAGAATTGTGATTAAAAGCGTCATAGAGCATTGTGATGACAAAGGTCATGGAGAACTGTGATGACGAGGGTCATGTAGATTTGTGATGACACGGTGATGGAACATTGTGATGAAAAGAATTCTGGAGCATTGTGATGACAAATGCCATGGAGCAATGTGATGACACCGTCATGGAACATTGTGATGAAAAGAAATCTGGAGCATTTTGATGACAAGGGCCATGGAGCATTGTGATGACATGGTCATGGAACATTGTGATGACAAGTAATCTGGAGCATTGTGATGACAAGGGCCATGGAGCATTGTGATGACACGGTCATGGAACATTGTGATGAGAAGAAATCTGGAGCATTGTGATGACAATGGCCATGGAACATTGTGATGACACGGTCATGGAACATTGTGATGACAAGAATTATTGAGCATTATGATGACATGGTCATGGAACATTGTGATGACAAGAATTCTGGAGCATTGTGATGACAAGGGCCATGGAGAATTGTAATGAAAGGTTTCATTGTGCACTGTGGTGACAAGGGGGATGGAGTATTGTGATGAAACTGGTCCTGGAGCATTGTGATAACAAAAGCCATGGAGCATTGTGATGACAGGCATCATGGAGCATTGTGAAGAAAGGGGCCATGTGGAATTGTAATGACAATAGAGAAATGTGATGAAAATGGTCAGCGAGCATAGTGATAAAAGTGGTCATTGAGAATTGTGATAACATAGTCATGGAACATTGGGATGACAAGAATTCTGGAGCATTGTGATGACAAGGGCCATGGAGCATTGTGATGACACGGTCATGGAACATTGTGATGACAAGAATTCTGGAGCATTGTGATGACAAGGGCCGTGGAGCTTTGTGATGACACGGTCATGGAACTTTGTGATGACAAGAAATCTGGAGCATTGAGATGACAATGGCCATGGAGCATTGTGATGACAAGTGTCATGGAGCATTGTAATGAAAGGTTACATTCTACACCGTGATGACCTGTGGGATGGAGTATTGTGATGAAACTGGTCCTGGAGCATTCTGATAACAAAAGCCATGGAACATTGTCATGACAGGCATGATGGAGCATTTTAAAGAAAGGGGCAATGGGGAATTGTAATGACAATAGAGAAATGTGATGAAAATGGTCAGCAAGCATAGACATTAAAGTGTTCTTTGAGAATTGTGATGAAAAGCGACATAGAGCATTGTGATGACAAAGGTCATGGAGAACTGTGATGACCAGTGTCATGTAGCATTGTGATGACATGGTCATGGAACATTGTGATGAGAAGAATTATGGAGCATTGTGATGACACGGTCATGGAACATTCTGATGACAAGAATTCTGGAGCATTGTGATGCCAATGCCATGGAGAATTGTGTTGACATGGTCATGGAACTTTGTGATGAAAGAATTCTGGAGCACTGTGTTGACAAGGCCTTGGAGCATTGTGATGACAAGTGTCATGGAGCATTGTAATGAAAGGTTTCCTTGTGCACCGCGATGACATGTGGGATGGAGTATTGTGATGAGACTGGTCATGGAGCATTCTGATAACAAATGCCATGGAGCATTGTGATGACAGGCATCATGGAGCATTGTAAAGAAAGGGGCAATGGGGAATTGTAATGACAATAGAGAAATGTGAAGAAAATTGTCAGCGAGCATAGTGATTAAAGTGGCCTTTGAGAATTGTGATGAAAAGCGACATAGAGCATTGTGATGACAAAGGTCATGGAGAACTGTGATAATCAGGGTCATGTAGCATTGTGATGACACGGTCATGGAAAATTGTGACGACAAGAATTCTGGAGCATTGTGATGACACGGGCCATGGAGAATTGTGATGACATGGTCATGGAACATTGTGATGAAAAGAATTCTGGAGCATTGTTATGACAAGGGCCATGGACCATTGTGATGACAAGTGTCATGGAGCATTGTAATGAAAGATTTCATTGTGCAAGGTGATGACATAGGGGATGGAGTATTGTGATGAAACTGGTCCTGGAGCATTGTGATAACAAAGCCATGGAGCATTGTGATGACAGGCATCATGGAGCATTGTGAAGAAAGGGGCCATGGGGAATTGTAATGACAATAGAGAAATGTGATGAAAATGGTCAGCGAGCATAGTGATTAAAGTGGTCATTGAGAATTGTGTTGAAAAGCGATATAGAGCATTGTGATGACAAACGTCATGGAGAACTGTGATGACCAGGGTCATGTAGCATTGTAAAGACACGGTCATGGAACATTGTGATGACAAGAATTATTGAGCATTGTGATGACACGGTCATGGAACATTGTGATTGCAAGAATTCTGGATCATTGTGATGACCAGGCCATGGAGAATTGTAATGAAAGTTTTCATTGTGCACTGTGGTGACAAGGGGGATGGAGTATTGTGATGAAACTGGTCCTGGAGCATTGTGATAATAAAAGCCATGGAGCATTGTGATGACAGGCATCATGGAGCTTTGTGAAGAAAGGGGCCATGTGGAATTGTAATGACAATAGAGAAAGGTGATGAAAATTGTCAGAGAGCATAGTGATTAAAGTGGTCATTGAGAATTGTGATAACATCGTCATGGAACATTGGGATGACAAGAATTCTTGAGCATTGTGATGACAAGGGCCTTGGAGCATTGTGATGACAAGTGTCATGGAGCATTGTATTGAAAGGTTTCATTGTGCACCGTGATGACATGTGGGATGGAGTATTGTGATGAGACTGGTCCTGGAGCATTCTGATAACAAATGCCATGGAGCATTGTGATGACAGGCATCATGGAGCATTGTAAAGAAAGGGGCAATGGGGAATTGTAATGACAATAGAGAAATGTGAGGAAAATGGTCAGCGAGCATAGTGATTAAAGTGGTCTTTGAGAATTGTGATGAAAAGCGACATAGAGCATTGTGATGACAAAGGTCATGGAGAACTGTGATAATCAGGGTCATGTAGCATTGTGATGACACGGTCATGGAACATTGTGACGACAAGAATTCTGGAGCATTGTGATGACACGGGCCATGGAGAATTGTGATGACGTGGCCATGGAACATTGTGATGAAAAGAATTCTGGAGCATTATGATGACAAGTGTCATGGAGCATTGTAATGAAAGATTTCATTGTGCAAGGTGATGACATAGGGGATGGAGTATTGTGATGAAACTGGTCCTGGAGCATTGTGATAACAAAGCCAAGGAGCATTGTGATGACAGGCATCATGGAGCATTCTGAAGAAAGGGGCCATGGGGAATTGTAATGACAATAGATAAATGTGATGAAAATGGTCAGCGAGCATACTGATTAAAGTGGTCATTGAAAATTGTGATGAAAAGCGACATAGAACATTGTATTGATAAAGGTCATGGAGAACTGTGATGACCAGGGTCATGTAGCATTTTGATGACACGGTCACGGAACATTGTGATGAAAAGAATTCTGGAGCATTGTGATGAAAAGGGCCATGGAACATTGTGATGACACGGTCATGGAACATTTTGATGACAAGAAATCTGGACATTGTGATGACAAGGGCCATGGAGAATTGTGATGCCATGGTCTTGGAACATTGTGATGACAAGAATTCTGGAGCATTGTGATGACAAGTGTCATGGAGCATTGTAATGAAAGCTTTCATTGTGCACCGTGATGACAAGGGGGATGGAGTATTGTGATGAATCTGGTCCTGGAGCATTGTGATAACAAAAGCCATGGAGCATTGTGATGACAGGCATCATGGAGCATTGTGAAGATAGGGGCCCTGGGGAATTGTAATGACAATAGAGAAATGTGATTAAAATGGTCAGCGAGCATAGTGATTAAAGAGGTCATTTAGAATTGTGTTGAAAAGCGATAGAGAGCATTGTGATGACAAAGGTCATGGAGAACTGTGATGACCAGGGTCATGTAGCATTGTGATGACACGGTCATGGAACATTGTGATGACACGGTCATGGAACATTGTGATTGCAAAAATTCTGGAGCATTATGATGACAAGGGCCATGGAGAATTGTAATGAAAGATTTCATTGTGCACTGTGGTGACAAGGGGGATGGAGTATTGTGATGAATTTGGTCCTGGAGCATTGTGATAATAAAAGCCATGGAGCATTGTGATGACAGGCATCATGGAGCATTGTGAAGAAAGGGGTCATGTGGAATTGTAATGACAATAGAGAAAGGTGATGAAAATTGTCAGCGAGCATAGTGATTAAAATGGTCATTGAGAATTGTGATGAAAAGCGAAATAGAACATTGTGATGACAAAGGTCATGGAGAACTGTGATGACCAGGGTCATGTAGCATTGTGATGACACGGTCATGGAACATTTTGATGACAAGAATTCTGGAGCTTTGTGATGGCAAAGGCCATGGAGCATTGTGATGACACGGTCATGGAACATTGTAATGACAATAATTCTGGAGCATTGTGATGACAAGGGCCATGGAGCATTGTGATGAAAAGTTTCATGGAGCATTGTAATGAAAGGTTTCATTGTGCACCGTGATGACATTTGGGATGGAGTTTTGTGATGAAACTCGTCCTGGAGCATTCTGATAACAAAAGCCATGGAGCATTGTGATGACAGGCATGATGGAGCATTGTAAACAAAGGGGCAATGGGGAATTATAATGACCATAGAGAAATGTGATGAAAAAGGTCAGCTAGCTTAGTGATTAAAGTGGTCATTTAGAATTGTGATGAAAAGCGACATAGAGCACTGTGATGACAAAGGTCATGCAGAACTGTGATGACCAGGGTCATGTAGCATTGTGATGACACGGTCATGGAACATTGTGATGAGAAGAATTATGGAGCATTGTGATGACACGGTCATGTAACATTGTGATGACAAGAATTCTGGAGCATTGTGATGACAAAGTCCATGGAGCATTGTGATGACACGGTCATGGAACATTGTGATGACAAGAATTCTAGAGCATTGTGATGACAAGGGCCATGCAGCACTGTGATGGCAAGTGTCATGGAGCATTGCAATGAGAGGTTTCATTGTGAACCGTGATGAAATAGGGGATGGAATATTGTGATGAAACTGGTCCTGGAGCATTGAGATAACAAAAGCCATAGAGCAGTGTGATGACAGCCATACTGGAGCATTGTGAAGAAAGGGGCCATCGGCAATTGTAATGACAATAGAGAAATGTGACGAAAATGGTCAGCGAGCATAGTGATTAAAGTGGTCATTGAGAATTGTGATGAAAAGCGACATAGAGCATTGTGATGACAAAGGGCATGGAGAACTGTGATGACCAGGGTCATGTAGCATTGTGATGACACGGTCATGGATCATTGTGATGACAAGAATTCTGGAGCATTGTGATGACAAGGGCCATGGAGCTTTGTGATGACAAGTGTCACGGAGCATAGTAATGAAAGGTTTCATTGTGCACCGTGATGACATGTGGAATGGAGTATTGTGATGAAACTGGTCCTGAAGCATTCTGATAACAAAAGCCATGGAACATTGTCATGACAGGCATGATGGAGCATTTTAAAGAAAGGGGCAATGGGGAATTGTAATGACAATAGAGAAATGTGATGAAAATGGTCAGCAAGCATAGAGATTAAAGTGTTCTTTGAGAATTGTGATGAAAAGCGACATAGAGCATTGTGATGACAAAGGTCATGGAGAACTGTGATGACCAGTGTCATGTAGCATTGTGATGACATGGTCATGGAACATTGTGATGACAAGTAATCTGGAGCATTGTGATGACAAGGGCCATGGAGCATTGTGATGACACGGTCATGGAACATTGTGATGACAAGAAATCTGGAGCATTGTGATGACAATGGCCATGGAACATTGTGATGACACGGTCATGGAACATTGTGATGACAAGAATTATTGAGCATTATGATGACATGGTCATGGAACATTGTGATGACAAGAATTCTGGAGCATTGTGATGACAAGTGCCATGGAGCATTGTGATGACACAGTTATAGAACATTGTGATGACAAGAATTCTGGAGCATTGTGATGACAAGGGCCATGGAGCATTGTGATGACAAGTGTCATGGAGCATTGTAATGAAAGGTTACATTCTACACCGTGATGACCTGTGGGATGGATTATTGTGATGAAACTGGTCCTGGAGCATTCTGATAACAAAAGCCATGGAACATTGTCATGGCAGGCATGATGGAGCATTTTAAAGAAAGGGGCAATGGGGAATTGTAATGACAATAGAGAAATGTGATGAAAATGGTCAGCAAGCATAGAGATTAAAGTGTTCTTTGAGAATTGTGATGAAAAGCGACATAGAGCATTGTGATGACAAAGGTCATGGAGAACTGTGATGACCAGTGTCATGTAGCATTGTGATGACATGGTCTTGGAACATTGTGATGAGGAGAATTATGGAGCATTGTGATGACACGGTCATGGAACATTCTGATGACAAGAATTCTGGAGCATTGTGATGCCAATGCCATGGAGAATTGTGTTGACATGGTCATGGAACTTTGTGATGACAAGAATTCTGGAGCACTGTGTTGACAAGGGCCTTGGAGCATTGTGATGACAAGTGTCATGGAGCATTGTAATGAAAGGTTTCCTTGTGCACCGTGATGACATGTGGGATGGAGTATTGTGATGAAACTGGTCCTGGAGAATTCTGATAACAAAAGCCATGGAGCATTGTGATGACAGGCATCATGGAGCATTGTGAAGAAAGGGGCAATGGGGAAATGTAATGACAATAGAGAAATGTGAGGAAAATGGTGAGCGAGCATAGTGATTAAAGTGGTCTTTGAGAATTGTGATGAAAAGCGTCATAGAGCATTGTGATGACAAAGGTCATGGAGAACTGTGATGACGAGGGTCATGTAGATTTGTGATGACACGGTGATGGAACATTGTGATGACAAGAATTATGGAGCATTGTGATGACACGGTCATGGAACATTGTGATGACAAGAATTCTGGAGCATTGTGATGACAAGGGCCATGGAGCATTGTGATGACATGGTCATGGAACATTGTGATGACAAGTAATCTGGAGCAGTGTGATGACAAGGGCCATGGAGCATTGTGATGACACGGTCATGGAACATTGTGATGACAAGAAATCTGGAGCATTGTGATGACAATGGCCATGGAACATTGTGATAACACGGTCATGGAACATTGTGATGACAAGAATTATTGAGCATTATGATGACATGGTCATGGAACATTGTGATGACAAGAATTCTGGAGCATTGTGATGACAAGCGCCATGGAGAATTGTAATGAAAGGTTTCATTGTGCACTGTGGTGACAAGGGGGATGGAGTATTGTGATGAAACTGGTCCTGGAGCATTGTGATAACAAAAGCCATGGATCATTGTGATGACAGGCATCATGGAGCATTGTGAAGAAAGGGGCCATGTGGAATTGTAATGACAATAGAGAAATGTGATGAAAATGTTCAGCGAGCATAGTGATTAAAGTGGTCTTTGAGAATTGTGATGAAAAGCGACATAGAACATTGTGATGACAAAGGTCATGGGGAACTGTGATGACCAGGGTCATGTAGCATTGTGATGACACGGTCATGGAACATTTTGATGACAAGAATTCTGGAGCATTGTGATGACAAGGGCCATGGAGCTTTGTGATGACACGGTCATGGAACTTTGTGATGACAAGAAATCTGGAGCATTGAGATGACAATGGCCATGGAGCATTGTGATGACACAGTTATAGAACATTGTGATGACAAGAATTCTGGAGCATTGTGATGACAAGGGCCATGGAGCATTGTGATGACAAGTGTCATGGAGCATTGTAATGAAAGGTTTCATTCTGCACCGTGATGACCTGTGGGATGGAGTATTGTGATGAAACTGGTCCTGAAGCATTCTGATAACAAAAGCCATGGAACATTGTCATGACAGGCATGATGGAGCATTTTAAAGAAAGGGGCAATGGGGAATTGTAATGACAATAGAGAAATGTGATGAAAATGGTCAGCAAGCATAGAGATTAAAGTGTTCTTTGAGAATTGTGATGAAAAGCGACATAGAGCATTGTGATGACAAAGGTCATGGAGAACTGTGATGACCAGTGTCATGTAGCATTGTGATGACATGGTCATGGAACATTGTGATGACAAGTAATCTGGAGCATTGTGATGACAAGGGCCATGGAGCATTGTGATGACACGGTCATGGAACATTGTGATGACAAGAAATCTGGAGCATTGTGATGACAATGGCCATGGAACATTGTGATGACACGGTCATGGAACATTGTGATGACAAGAATTATTGAGCATTATGATGACATGGTCATGGAACATTGTGATGACAAGAATTCTGGAGCATTGTGATGACAAGCGCCATGGAGCATTGTGATGACACAGTTATAGAACATTGTGATGACAAGAATTCTGGAGCATTGTGATGACAAGGGCCATGGAGCATTGTGATGACAAGTGTCATGGAGCATTGTAATGAAAGGTTACATTCTACACCGTGATGACCTGTGGGATGGATTATTGTGATGAAACTGGTCCTGGAGCATTCTGATAACAAAAGCCATGGAACATTGTCATGACAGGCATGATGGAGCATTTTAAAGAAAGGGGCAATGGGGAATTGTAATGACAATAGAGAAATGTGATGAAAATGGTCAGCAAGCATAGAGATTAAAGTGTTCTTTGAGAATTGTGATGAAAAGCGACATAGAGCATTGTGATGACAAAGGTCATGGAGAACTGTGATGACCAGTGTCATGTAGCATTGTGATGACATGGTCTTGGAACATTGTGATGAGGAGAATTATGGAGCATTGTGATGACACGGTCATGGAACATTCTGATGACAAGAATTCTGGAGCATTGTGATGCCAATGCCATGGAGAATTGTGTTGACATGGTCATGGAACTTTGTGATGACAAGAATTCTGGAGCACTGTGTTGACAAGGGCCTTGGAGCATTGTGATGACAAGTGTCATGGAGCATTGTAATGAAAGGTTTCCTTGTGCACCGTGATGACATGTGGGATGGAGTATTGTGATGAAACTGGTCCTGGAGAATTCTGATAACAAAAGCCATGGAGCATTGTGATGACAGGCATCATGGAGCATTGTGAAGAAAGGGGCAATGGGGAAATGTAATGACAATAGAGAAATGTGAGGAAAATGGTGAGCGAGCATAGTGATTAAAGTGGTCTTTGAGAATTGTGATGAAAAGCGTCATAGAGCATTGTGATGACAAAGGTCATGGAGAACTGTGATGACGAGGGTCATGTAGATTTGTGATGACACGGTGATGGAACATTGTGATGACAAGAATTATGGAGCATTGTGATGACACGGTCATGGAACATTGTGATGACAAGAATTCTGGAGCATTGTGATGACAAGGGCCATGGAGCATTGTGATGACATGGTCATGGAACATTGTGATGACAAGTAATCTGGAGCAGTGTGATGACAAGGGCCATGGAGCATTGTGATGACACGGTCATGGAACATTGTGATGACAAGAAATCTGGAGCATTGTGATGACAATGGCCATGGAACATTGTGATAACACGGTCATGGAACATTGTGATGACAAGAATTATTGAGCATTATGATGACATGGTCATGGAACATTGTGATGACAAGAATTCTGGAGCATTGTGATGACAAGCGCCATGGAGAATTGTAATGAAAGGTTTCATTGTGCACTGTGGTGACAAGGGGGATGGAGTATTGTGATGAAACTGGTCCTGGAGCATTGTGATAACAAAAGCCATGGATCATTGTGATGACAGGCATCATGGAGCATTGTGAAGAAAGGGGCCATGTGGAATTGTAATGACAATAGAGAAATGTGATGAAAATGTTCAGCGAGCATAGTGATTAAAGTGGTCTTTGAGAATTGTGATGAAAAGCGACATAGAACATTGTGATGACAAAGGTCATGGGGAACTGTGATGACCAGGGTCATGTAGCATTGTGATGACACGGTCATGGAACATTTTGATGACAAGAATTCTGGAGCATTGTGATGACAAGGGCCATGGAGCTTTGTGATGACACGGTCATGGAACTTTGTGATGACAAGAAATCTGGAGCATTGAGATGACAATGGCCATGGAGCATTGTGATGACACAGTTATAGAACATTGTGATGACAAGAATTCTGGAGCATTGTGATGACAAGGGCCATGGAGCATTGTGATGACAAGTGTCATGGAGCATTGTAATGAAAGGTTTCATTCTGCACCGTGATGACCTGTGGGATGGAGTATTGTGATGAAACTGGTCCTGAAGCATTCTGATAACAAAAGCCATGGAACATTGTCATGACAGGCATGATGGAGCATTTTAAAGAAAGGGGCAATGGGGAATTGTAATGACAATAGAGAAATGTGATGAAAATGGTCAGCAAGCATAGAGATTAAAGTGTTCTTTGAGAATTGTGATGAAAAGCGACATAGAGCATTGTGATGACAAAGGTCATGGAGAACTGTGATGACCAGTGTCATGTAGCATTGTGATGACATGGTCATGGAACATTGTGATGACAAGTAATCTGGAGCATTGTGATGACAAGGGCCATGGAGCATTGTGATGACACGGTCATGGAACATTGTGATGACAAGAAATCTGGAGCATTGTGATGACAATGGCCATGGAACATTGTGATGACACGGTCATGGAACATTGTGATGACAAGAATTATTGAGCATTATGATGACATGGTCATGGAACATTGTGATGACAAGAATTCTGGAGCATTGTGATGACAAGCGCCATGGAGCATTGTGATGACACAGTTATAGAACATTGTGATGACAAGAATTCTGGAGCATTGTGATGACAAGGGCCATGGAGCATTGTGATGACAAGTGTCATGGAGCATTGTAATGAAAGGTTACATTCTACACCGTGATGACCTGTGGGATGGATTATTGTGATGAAACTGGTCCTGGAGCATTCTGATAACAAAAGCCATGGAACATTGTCATGACAGGCATGATGGAGCATTTTAAAGAAAGGGGCAATGGGGAATTGTAATGACAATAGAGAAATGTGATGAAAATGGTCAGCAAGCATAGAGATTAAAGTGTTCTTTGAGAATTGTGATGAAAAGCGACATAGAGCATTGTGATGACAAAGGTCATGGAGAACTGTGATGACCAGTGTCATGTAGCATTGTGATGACATGGTCTTGGAACATTGTGATGAGGAGAATTATGGAGCATTGTGATGACACGGTCATGGAACATTCTGATGACAAGAATTCTGGAGCATTGTGATGCCAATGCCATGGAGAATTGTGTTGACATGGTCATGGAACTTTGTGATGACAAGAATTCTGGAGCACTGTGTTGACAAGGGCCTTGGAGCATTGTGATGACAAGTGTCATGGAGCATTGTAATGAAAGGTTTCCTTGTGCACCGTGATGACATGTGGGATGGAGTATTGTGATGAAACTGGTCCTGGAGAATTCTGATAACAAAAGCCATGGAGCATTGTGATGACAGGCATCATGGAGCATTGTGAAGAAAGGGGCAATGGGGAAATGTAATGACAATAGAGAAATGTGAGGAAAATGGTGAGCGAGCATAGTGATTAAAGTGGTCTTTGAGAATTGTGATGAAAAGCGTCATAGAGCATTGTGATGACAAAGGTCATGGAGAACTGTGATGACGAGGGTCATGTAGATTTGTGATGACACGGTGATGGAACATTGTGATGACAAGAATTATGGAGCATTGTGATGACACGGTCATGGAACATTGTGATGACAAGAATTCTGGAGCATTGTGATGACAAGGGCCATGGAGCATTGTGATGACATGGTCATGGAACATTGTGATGACAAGTAATCTGGAGCAGTGTGATGACAAGGGCCATGGAGCATTGTGATGACACGGTCATGGAACATTGTGATGACAAGAAATCTGGAGCATTGTGATGACAATGGCCATGGAACATTGTGATGACACGGTCATGGAACATTGTGATGACAAGAATTATTGAGCATTATGATGACATGGTCATGGAACATTGTGATGACAAGAATTCTGGAGCATTGTGATTACAAGGGCCATGGAGAATTGTAATGAAAGGTTTCATTGTGCACTGTGGTGACAAGGGGGATGGAGTATTGTGATGAAACTGGTCCTGGAGCATTGTGATAACAAAAGCCATGGAGCATTGTGATGACAGGCATCATGGAGCATTGTGAAGAAAGGGGCCATGTGGAATTGTAATGACAATAGAGAAATGTGATGAAAATGGTCAGCGAGCATAGTGATAAAAGTGGTCATTGAGAATTGTGATAACATGGTCATGGAACATTGGGATGACAAGAATTCTGGAGCATTGTGATGACAAGGGCCATGGAGCATTGTGATGACACGGTCATGGAACATTGTGATGACAAGAATTCTGGAGCATTGTGATGACAAGGGCCGTGGAGCTTTGTGATGACACGGTCATGGAACTTTGTGATGACAAGAATTCTGGAGCATTGAGATGACAATGGCCATGGAGCATTGTGATGACACAGTTATAGAACATTGTGATGACAAGAATTCTGGAGCATTGTGATGACAAGGGCCATGGAGCATTGTGATGACAAGTGTCATGGAGCATTGTAATGAAAGGTTACATTCTACACCGTGATGACCTGTCGGATGGAGTATTGTGATGAAACTTGTCCTGGAGCATTCTGATAACAAAAGCCATGGAACATTGTCATGACAGGCATGATGGAGCATTTTAAAGAAAGGGGCAATGGGGAATTGTAATGACAATAGAGAAATGTGATGAAAATGGTCAGCAAGCATAGAGATTAAAGTGTTCTTTGAGAATTGTGATGAAAAGCGACATAGAGCATTGTGATGACAAAGGTCATGGAGAACTGTGATGACCAGTGTCATGTAGCATTGTGATGACATGGTCATGGAACATTGTGATGAGGAGAATTATGGAGCATTTTGATGACACGGTCATGGAACATTCTGATGACAAGAATTCTGGAGCATTGTGATGCCAATGCCATGGAGAATTGTGTTGACATGGTCATGGAACTTTGTGATGACAAGAATTCTGGAGCACTGTGTTGACAAGGGCCTTGGAGCATTGTGATGACAAGTGTCATGGAGCATTGTAATGAAAGGTTTCCTTGTGCACCGTGATGACATGTGGGATGGAGTATTGTGATGAAACTGGTCCTGGAGCATTCTGATAACAAAAGCCGTGGAGCATTGTGATGACAGGCATCATGGAGCACTGTGAAGAAAGGGGCAATGGGGAATTGTAATGACAATAGAGAAATGTGATGAAAATGGTCAGCGAGCATAGTGATTAAAGTGGTCTTTGAGAATTGTGATGAAAAGCGTCATAGAGTATTGTGATGACAAAGGTCATGGAGAACTGTGATGACGAGGGTCATGTAGAATTGTGATGACACGGTCATGGAACATTGTGATGAAAAGAATTCTGGAGCATTGTGATGACAAATGCCATTGAGCTATGTGATGACACCGTCATGGAACATTGTGATGAAAAGAAATCTGGAGCATTGTGATGACAAGGGCCATGGAGCATTGTGATGACATGGTCATGGAACATTGTGATGACAAGTAATCTGGAGCATTGTGATGACAAGGGCCATGGAGCATTGTGATGACACGGTCATGGAACATTGTGATGAGAAGAAATCTGGAGCATTGTGATGACAATGGCCATGGAACATTGTGATGACACGGTCATGGAACATTGTGATGACAAGAATTATTGAGCATTATGATGACATGGTCATGGAACATTGTGATGACAAGAATTCTGGAGCATTGTGATGACAAGGGCCATGGAGCATTGTGATGACACAGTTATAGAACATTGTGATGACAAGAATTCTGGAGCATTGTGATGACAAGGGCCATGGAGCATTGTGATGACAAGTGTCATGGAGCATTGTAATGAAAGGTTACATTCTACACCGTGATGACCTGTGGGATGGATTATTGTGATGAAACTGGTCCTGGAGCATTCTGATAACAAAAGCCGTGGAACATTGTCATGACAGGCATGATGGAGCATTTTAAAGAAAGGGGCAATGGGGAATTGTAATGACAATAGAGAAATGTGATGAAAATGGTCAGCAAGCATAGAGATTAAAGTGTTCTTTGAGAATTGTGATGAAAAGCGACATAGAGCATTGTGATGACAAAGGTCATGGAGAACTGTGATGACCAGTGTCATGTAGCATTGTGATGACATGGTCATGGAACATTGTGATGAGGAGAATTATGGAGCATTGTGATGACACGGTCATGGAACATTCTGATGACAAGAATTCTGGAGCATTGTGATGCCAATGCCATGGAGAATTGTGTTGACATGGTCATGGAACTTTGTGATGACAAGAATTCTGGAGCACTGTGTTGACAAGGGCCTTGGAGCATTGTGATGACAAGTGTCATGGAGCATTGTAATGAAAGGTTTCCTTGTGCACCGTGATGACATGTGGGATGGAGTATTGTGATGAAACTGGTCCTGGAGCATTCTGATAACAAAAGCCATGGAGCATTGTGATGACAGGCATCATGGAGCATTGTGAAGAAAGGGGCAATGGGGAATTGTAATGACAATAGAGAAATGTGATGAAAATGGTGAGCGAGCATAGTGATTAAAGTGGTCTTTGAGAATTGTGATGAAAAGCGTCATAGAGCATTGTGATGACAAAGGTCATGGAGAACTGTGATGACGAGGGTCATGTAGATTTGTGATGACACGGTGATGGAACATTGTGATGAAAAGAATTCTGGAGCATTGTGATGACAAATGCCATGGAGCAATGTGATGACACCGTCATGGAACATTGTGATGAAAAGAAATCTGGAGCATTTTGATGACAAGGGCCATGGAGCATTGTGATGACATGGTCATGGAACATTGTGATGACAAGTAATCTGGAGCATTGTGATGACAAGGGCCATGGAGCATTGTGATGACACGGTCATGGAACATTGTGATGAGAAGAAATCTGGAGCATTGTGATGACAATGGCCATGGAACATTGTGATGACACGGTCATGGAACATTGTGATGACAAGAATTATTGAGCATTATGATGACATGGTCATGGAACATTGTGATGACAAGAATTCTGGAGCATTGTGATGACAAGGGCCATGGAGAATTGTAATGAAAGGTTTCATTGTGCACTGTGGTGACAAGGGGGATGGAGTATTGTGATGAAACTGGTCCTGGAGCATTGTGATAACAAAAGCCATGGAGCATTGTGATGACAGGCATCATGGAGCATTGTGAAGAAAGGGGCCATGTGGAATTGTAATGACAATAGAGAAATGTGATGAAAATGGTCAGCGAGCATAGTGATAAAAGTGGTCATTGAGAATTGTGATAACATAGTCATGGAACATTGGGATGACAAGAATTCTGGAGCATTGTGATGACAAGGGCCATGGAGCATTGTGATGACACGGTCATGGAACATTGTGATGACAAGAATTCTGGAGCATTGTGATGACAAGGGCCGTGGAGCTTTGTGATGACACGGTCATGGAACTTTGTGATGACAAGAAATCTGGAGCATTGAGATGAAAATGGCCATGGAGCATTGTGATGACAAGTGTCATGGAGCATTGTAATGAAAGGTTACATTCTACACCGTGATGACCTGTGGGATGGAGTATTGTGATGAAACTGGTCCTGGAGCATTCTGATAACAAAAGCCATGGAACATTGTCATGACAGGCATGATGGAGCATTTTAAAGAAAGGGGCAATGGGGAATTGTAATGACAATAGAGAAATGTGATGAAAATGGTCAGCAAGCATAGACATTAAAGTGTTCTTTGAGAATTGTGATGAAAAGCGACATAGAGCATTGTGATGACAAAGGTCATGGAGAACTGTGATGACCAGTGTCATGTAGCATTGTGATGACATGGTCATGGAACATTGTGATGAGAAGAATTATGGAGCATTGTGATGACACGGTCATGGAACATTCTGATGACAAGAATTCTGGAGCATTGTGATGCCAATGCCATGGAGAATTGTGTTGACATGGTCATGGAACTTTGTGATGAAAGAATTCTGGAGCACTGTGTTGACAAGGCCTTGGAGCATTGTGATGACAAGTGTCATGGAGCATTGTAATGAAAGGTTTCCTTGTGCACCGCGATGACATGTGGGATGGAGTATTGTGATGAGACTGGTCATGGAGCATTCTGATAACAAATGCCATGGAGCATTGTGATGACAGGCATCATGGAGCATTGTAAAGAAAGGGGCAATGGGGAATTGTAATGACAATAGAGAAATGTGAAGAAAATTGTCAGCGAGCATAGTGATTAAAGTGGCCTTTGAGAATTGTGATGAAAAGCGACATAGAGCATTGTGATGACAAAGGTCATGGAGAACTGTGATAATCAGGGTCATGTAGCATTGTGATGACACGGTCATGGAAAATTGTGACGACAAGAATTCTGGAGCATTGTGATGACACGGGCCATGGAGAATTGTGATGACATGGTCATGGAACATTGTGATGAAAAGAATTCTGGAGCATTGTTATGACAAGGGCCATGGACCATTGTGATGACAAGTGTCATGGAGCATTGTAATGAAAGATTTCATTGTGCAAGGTGATGACATAGGGGATGGAGTATTGTGATGAAACTGGTCCTGGAGCATTGTGATAACAAAGCCATGGAGCATTGTGATGACAGGCATGATGGAGCATTTTAAAGAAAGGGGCAATGGGGAATTGTAATGACAATAGAGAAATGTGATGAAAATGGTCAGCAAGCATAGACATTAAAGTGTTCTTTGAGAATTGTGATGAAAAGCGACATAGAGCATTGTGATGACAAAGGTCATGGAGAACTGTGATGACCAGTGTCATGTAGCATTGTGATGACATGGTCATGGAACATTGTGATGAGAAGAATTATGGAGCATTGTGATGACACGGTCATGGAACATTCTGATGACAAGAATTCTGGAGCATTGTGATGCCAATGCCATGGAGAATTGTGTTGACATGGTCATGGAACTTTGTGATGACAAGAATTCTGGAGCACTGTGTTGACAAGGCCTTGGAGCATTGTGATGACAAGTGTCATGGAGCATTGTAATGAAAGGTTTCCTTGTGCACCGCGATGACATGTGGGATGGAGTATTGTGATGAGACTGGTCCTGGAGCATTCTGATAACAAATGCCATGGAGCATTGTGATGACAGGCATCATGGAGCTTTGTGAAGAAAGGGGCCATGTGGAATTGTAATGACAATAGAGAAATATGATGAAAATGGTCAGCGAGCCTAGTGATAAAAGTGGTCATTGAGAATTGTGATAACATGGTCATGGAACATTGGGATGACAAGAATTCTGGAGCATTGTGATGACAAGGGCCATGGAGCATTGTGATGACACGGTCATGGAACATTGTGCTGACAAGAATTCTGGAGCATTGTGATGACAAGGGCCATGGAGCATTGTGATGACACGGTCATGGAACATTGTGATGACAAGAATTCTGGAGCATTGTGATGACAAGGGCCATGGAGCATTGTGATGACACGGTCATGGAACAATGTGATGACAAGAATTCTGGAGCATTGTGATGACATGGGCCATGGTGCATTGTGATGACACGGTCATGGAACTTTGTGATGACAAGCAATCTGGAGCATTGTGATGACAATGGCCATGGAGCACTGTGATGACCAGTGTCATGTAGCATTGTGATGACATGGTCATGGAACATTGTGATGAGAAGAATTATGGAGCATTGTGATGACACGGTCATGGAACATTCTGATGACAAGAATTCTGGAGCATTGTGATGACAATGCCATGGAGAACTGTGATGACATGGTCATGGAACATTGTGATGACAAGAATTCTGGAGCACTGTGTTGACAAGGGCCTTGGAGCATTGTGATGACAAGTGTCATGGAGCATTGTAATGAAAGGTTTCATTGTGCACCGTGATGACATGTGGGATGGAGTATTGTGATGAGACTGGTCCTGGAGCATTCTGATAACAAATGCCATGGAGCATTGTGATGACAGGCATCATGGAGCATTGTAAAGAAAGGGGCAATGGGGAATTGTAATGACAATAGAGAAATGTGAGGAAAATGGTCAGCGAGCATAGTGATTAAAGTGGTCTTTGAGAATTGTGATGAAAAGCGACATAGAGCATTGTGATGACAAAGGTCATGGAGAACTGTGATAATCAGGGTCATGTAGCATTGTGATGACACGGTCATGGAACATTGTGACGACAAGAATTCTGGAGCATTGTGATGACACGGGCCATGGAGAATTGTGATGACGTGGCCATGGAACATTGTGATGAAAAGAATTCTGGAGCATTATGATGACAAGTGTCATGGAGCATTGTAATGAAAGATTTCATTGTGCAAGGTGATGACATAGGGGATGGAGTATTGTGATGAAACTGGTCCTGGAGCATTGTGATAACAAAGCCAAGGAGCATTGTGATGACAGGCATCATGGAGCATTCTGAAGAAAGGGGCCATGGGGAATTGTAATGACAATAGATAAATGTGATGAAAATGGTCAGCGAGCATACTGATTAAAGTGGTCATTGAAAATTGTGATGAAAAGCGACATAGAACATTGTATTGATAAAGGTCATGGAGAACTGTGATGACCAGGGTCATGTAGCATTTTGATGACACGGTCACGGAACATTGTGATGAAAAGAATTCTGGAGCATTGTGATGAAAAGGGCCATGGAACATTGTGATGACACGGTCATGGAACATTTTGATGACAAGAAATCTGGACATTGTGATGACAAGGGCCATGGAGAATTGTGATGCCATGGTCTTGGAACATTGTGATGACAAGAATTCTGGAGCATTGTGATGACAAGTGTCATGGAGCATTGTAATGAAAGCTTTCATTGTGCACCGTGATGACAAGGGGGATGGAGTATTGTGATGAATCTGGTCCTGGAGCATTGTGATAACAAAAGCCATGGAGCATTGTGATGACAGGCATCATGGAGCATTGTGAAGATAGGGGCCCTGGGGAATTGTAATGACAATAGAGAAATGTGATTAAAATGGTCAGCGAGCATAGTGATTAAAGAGGTCATTTAGAATTGTGTTGAAAAGCGATAGAGAGCATTGTGATGACAAAGGTCATGGAGAACTGTGATGACCAGGGTCATGTAGCATTGTGATGACACGGTCATGGAACATTGTGATGACACGGTCATGGAACATTGTGATTGCAAAAATTCTGGAGCATTATGATGACAAGGGCCATGGAGAATTGTAATGAAAGATTTCATTGTGCACTGTGGTGACAAGGGGGATGGAGTATTGTGATGAATTTGGTCCTGGAGCATTGTGATAATAAAAGCCATGGAGCATTGTGATGACAGGCATCATGGAGCATTGTGAAGAAAGGGGTCATGTGGAATTGTAATGACAATAGAGAAAGGTGATGAAAATTGTCAGCGAGCATAGTGATTAAAATGGTCATTGAGAATTGTGATGAAAAGCGAAATAGAACATTGTGATGACAAAGGTCATGGAGAACTGTGATGACCAGGGTCATGTAGCATTGTGATGACACGGTCATGGAACATTTTGATGACAAGAATTCTGGAGCTTTGTGATGGCAAAGGCCATGGAGCATTGTGATGACACGGTCATGGAACATTGTAATGACAATAATTCTGGAGCATTGTGATGACAAGGGCCATGGAGCATTGTGATGAAAAGTTTCATGGAGCATTGTAATGAAAGGTTTCATTGTGCACCGTGATGACATTTGGGATGGAGTTTTGTGATGAAACTCGTCCTGGAGCATTCTGATAACAAAAGCCATGGAGCATTGTGATGACAGGCATGATGGAGCATTGTAAACAAAGGGGCAATGGGGAATTATAATGACCATAGAGAAATGTGATGAAAAAGGTCAGCTAGCTTAGTGATTAAAGTGGTCATTTAGAATTGTGATGAAAAGCGACATAGAGCACTGTGATGACAAAGGTCATGCAGAACTGTGATGACCAGGGTCATGTAGCATTGTGATGACACGGTCATGGAACATTGTGATGAGAAGAATTATGGAGCATTGTGATGACACGGTCATGTAACATTGTGATGACAAGAATTCTGGAGCATTGTGATGACAAAGTCCATGGAGCATTGTGATGACACGGTCATGGAACATTGTGATGACAAGAATTCTAGAGCATTGTGATGACAAGGGCCATGCAGCATTGTGATGGCAAGTGTCATGGAGCATTGCAATGAGAGGTTTCATTGTGAACCGTGATGAAATAGGGGATGGAATATTGTGATGAAACTGGTCCTGGAGCATTGAGATAACAAAAGCCATAGAGCAGTGTGATGACAGCCATACTGGAGCATTGTGAAGAAAGGGGCCATCGGCAATTGTAATGACAATAGAGAAATGTGACGAAAATGGTCAGCGAGCATAGTGATTAAAGTGGTCATTGAGAATTGTGATGAAAAGCGACATAGAGCATTGTGATGACAAAGGGCATGGAGAACTGTGATGACCAGGGTCATGTAGCATTGTGATGACACGGTCATGGATCATTGTGATGACAAGAATTCTGGAGCATTGTGATGACAAGGGCCATGGAGCTTTGTGATGACAAGTGTCACGGAGCATAGTAATGAAAGGTTTCATTGTGCACCGTGATGACATGTGGAATGGAGTATTGTGATGAAACTGGTCCTGGAGCATTCTGATAACAAAAGCCATCGAGCATTGTGATGAAAGGCATGATGGAGCACTGTAAAGAAAGGGGCAATGGGGAATTGTAATGACAATAGAGAAATGTGATGAAAATGGTCAGCGAGCATAGTGATTAAAGTGGTCTTTGAGAATTGTGATGAAAAGCGACATAGAACATTGTGATGACAAAGGTCATGGAGAACTGTGATGACCAGGGTCATGTAGCATTGTGATGACACGGTCATGGAACATTTTGATGACAAGAATTCTGGAGCATTGTGATGACACGGTCATGGAACTTTGTGATGACAAGAAATCTGGAGCATTGAGATGACAATGGCCATGGAGCATTGTGATGACACAGTTATAGAACATTGTGATGACAAGAATTCTGGAGCATTGTGATGACAAGGGCCATGGAGCATTGTGATGACAAGTGTCATGGAGCATTGTAATGAAAGGTTTCATTCTGCACCGTGATGACCTGTGGGATGGAGTATTGTGATGAAACTGGTCCTGAAGCATTCTGATAACAAAAGCCATGGAACATTGTCATGACAGGCATGATGGAGCATTTTAAAGAAAGGGGCAATGGGGAATTGTAATGACAATAGAGAAATGTGATGAAAATGGTCAGCAAGCATAGAGATTAAAGTGTTCTTTGAGAATTGTGATGAAAAGCGACATAGAGCATTGTGATGACAAAGGTCATGGAGAACTGTGATGACCAGTGTCATGTAGCATTGTGATGACATGGTCATGGAACATTTTGATGAGAAGAATTATGGAGCATTGTGATGACACGGTCATGGAACATTCTGATGACAAGAATTTTGGAGCATTGTGATGCCAATGCCATGGAGAATTGTGATGAAATGGTCATGGAACATTGTGATGACAAGTATTCTGGAGCACTGTGTTGACAAGGGCCTTGGAGCATTGTGATGACAAGTGACATGGAGCATAGTATTGAAAGGTTTCATTGTGCACCGTGATGACATGTGGGATGGAGTATTGTGATGAGACTGGTCCTGGAGCATTCTGATAACAAATGCCATGGAGCATTGTGATGACAGGCATCATGGAGCATTGTAAAGAAAGGGGCAATGGGGAATTGTAATGACAATAGAGAAATGTGAGGAAAATGGTCAGCGAGCATAGTGATTAAAGTGGTCTTTGAGAATTGTGATGAAAAGCGACATAGAGCATTGTGATGACAAAGGTCATGGAGAACTGTGATAATCAGGGTCATGTAGCATTGTGATGAAAAGAATTCTGGAGCATTGTTATGACAAGGGCCATGGAGCATTGTGATGACAAGTGTCATGGAGCATTGTAATGAAAGATTTCATTGTGCAAGGTGATGACATAGGGGATGGAGTATTGTGATGAAACTGGTCCTGGAGCATTGTGATAACAAAGCCATGGAGCATTGTGATGACAGGCATCATGGAGCATTCTGAAGAAAGGGGCCATGGGGAATTGTAATGACAATAGATAAATGTGATGAAAATGGTCAGCGAGCATATTGATTAAAGTGGTCATTGAAAATTGTGATGAAAAGCGACATAGAACATTGTATTGATAAAGGTCATGGAGAACTGTGATGACCAGGGTCATGTAGCAATTTGATGACACGGTCACGGAACATTGTGATGAAAAGAATTCTGGAGCATTGTGATGAAAAGGGCCATGGAACATTGTGATGACACGGTCATGGAACATTTTGATGACAAGAAATCTGGAGCATTGTGATGACAAGGGCCATAGAGCACTGTGATGACACGGTCATGGAACATTGTGATGACAAGAATTCTGGAGCATTGTGATGACAAGTGTCATGGAGCATTGTAATGAAAGGTTTCATTGTGCACTGTGGTGACAAGGGGGATGGAGTATTGTGATGAATCTGGTCCTGGAGCATTGTGATAATAAAAGCCATGGAGCATTGTGATGACAGGCATCATGGAGCATTGTAAAGAAAGGGGCCATGGGGAATTGTAATGACAATAGAGAAATGTGATGAAAATGGTCAGCGAGCATAGTGATTAAAGTGGTCATTGAGAATTGTGTTGAAAAGCGACATAGAGCATTGTGATGACAAACGTCATGGAGAACTGTGATGACCAGGGTCATGTAGCATTGTGAAGACACGGTCATGGAACATTGTGATGACAATTATTATTGAGCATTGTGATGACACGGTCATGGAACATTGTGATTGCAAGAATTCTGGAGCATTGTGATGACAAGGGCCATGGAGCATTGTAATGAAAGGTTTCATTGTGCACCGTGATGACATGTGGGATGGAGTATTGTGATGAAACTGGTCCTGGAGCATTTTGATAACAAAAGCCATGGAGCATTGTGATGACAGGCATCATGGAGCATTGTAAAGAAAGGGGCAATGGGGAATGTTAATGACAATAGAGAAATGTGAGGAAAATGGTCAGCGAGCATAGTGATTAAAGTGGTCTTTTAGAATTGTGATGAAAAGCGACATAGAGCATTGTGATGACAAAGGTCATGGAGAACTGTGATAATCAGTGTCATGTAGCATTGTGATGACACGGTCATGGAACGTTGTGATGACAAGAATTCTGGAGCATTGTGATGACACGGGCCATGGAGAATTGTGATGACATGGTCATGGAACATTGTGTTGACAAGAATTCTGGAGATTTGTGATGACAAGTGTCATGGAGCATTGTAATGAAAGGTTTCATTGTGCACCGTGATGACATGTGGGATGGAGTATTGTGATGAAACTTGTCCTGGAGCATTCTGATAACAAAAGCCATGGAGCATTGTGATGACAGGCATGATGGAGCATAGTAAAGAAAGGGGCAATGGGGAATTGGAATGACAATAGAGAAATGTGATGAAAATGGTCAGCAAGCATAGTGATTAAAGTGTTTTTTGAGAATTGTGATGAAAAGCGACATAGAGCATTGTGATGACAAAGGTCATGGAGAACTGTGATGACCAGGGTCATTTAGCATTGTGATGACACGGTCATGGAACATTGTGATGACAATAATTCTGGAGCATTGTGATGACAAGGGCCATGGAGCATTGTGATGACACAGTCATGGAACATTGTGATAACAAGAATTCTGGAGGATTGTGATGACAAGGTCCATGGAGCATTGTGATGACACGGTCATGGAACATTGTGATGACAATAATTCTGGAGCATTGTGATGACACGGGCCATGGAGAATTGTGATGACATGGTCATGGAACATTGTGTTGACAAGAATTCTGGAGGATTGTGATGACAAGTGTCATGGAGCATTGTAATGAAAGATTTCATTGTGCACCGTGATGAGAAGGGGGATGGAGTATTGTGATGAAACTGGTCCTGGAGCATTGTGATAACAAAAGCCTTGGAGCATTGTGATGACAGGCATCATGGAGCATTGTGAAGAAAGGGGCCATGTGGAATTGTAATGACAATAGATAAATGTGCTGAAAATGGGCAGCGAGCATACTGATTAAAGTGGTCATTGAAAATTGTGATGAAAAGCGACATAGAACATTGTATTGATAAAGGTCATGGAGAACTGTGATGACCAGGGTCATGTAGCATTTTGATGACACGGTCACGGAACATTGTGATGAAAAGAATTCTGGAGCATTGTGATGAAAAGGGCCATGGAACATTGTGATGACACGGTCATGGAACATTTTGATGACAAGAAATCTGGACATTGTGATGACAAGGGCCATGGAGAATTGTGATGCCATGGTCTTGGAACATTGTGATGACAAGAATTCTGGAGCATTGTGATGACAAGTGTCATGGAGCATTGTAATGAAAGCTTTCATTGTGCACCGTGATGACAAGGGGGATGGAGTATTGTGATGAATCTGGTCCTGGAGCATTGTGATAACAAAAGCCATGGAGCATTGTGATGACAGGCATCATGGAGCATTGTGAAGATAGGGGCCCTGGGGAATTGTAATGACAATAGAGAAATGTGATTAAAATGGTCAGCGAGCATAGTGATTAAAGAGGTCATTTAGAATTGTGTTGAAAAGCGATAGAGAGCATTGTGATGACAAAGGTCATGGAGAACTGTGATGACCAGGGTCATGTAGCATTGTGATGACACGGTCATGGAACATTGTGATGACACGGTCATGGAACATTGTGATTGCAAAAATTCTGGAGCATTATGATGACAAGGGCCATGGAGAATTGTAATGAAAGATTTCATTGTGCACTGTGGTGACAAGGGGGATGGAGTATTGTGATGAATTTGGTCCTGGAGCATTGTGATAATAAAAGCCATGGAGCATTGTGATGACAGGCATCATGGAGCATTGTGAAGAAAGGGGTCATGTGGAATTGTAATGACAATAGAGAAAGGTGATGAAAATTGTCAGCGAGCATAGTGATTAAAATGGTCATTGAGAATTGTGATGAAAAGCGAAATAGAACATTGTGATGACAAAGGTCATGGAGAACTGTGATGACCAGGGTCATGTAGCATTGTGATGACACGGTCATGGAACATTTTGATGACAAGAATTCTGGAGCTTTGTGATGGCAAAGGCCATGGAGCATTGTGATGACACGGTCATGGAACATTGTAATGACAATAATTCTGGAGCATTGTGATGACAAGGGCCATGGAGCATTGTGATGAAAAGTTTCATGGAGCATTGTAATGAAAGGTTTCATTGTGCACCGTGATGACATTTGGGATGGAGTTTTGTGATGAAACTCGTCCTGGAGCATTCTGATAACAAAAGCCATGGAGCATTGTGATGACAGGCATGATGGAGCATTGTAAACAAAGGGGCAATGGGGAATTATAATGACCATAGAGAAATGTGATGAAAAAGGTCAGCTAGCTTAGTGATTAAAGTGGTCATTTAGAATTGTGATGAAAAGCGACATAGAGCACTGTGATGACAAAGGTCATGCAGAACTGTGATGACCAGGGTCATGTAGCATTGTGATGACACGGTCATGGAACATTGTGATGAGAAGAATTATGGAGCATTGTGATGACACGGTCATGTAACATTGTGATGACAAGAATTCTGGAGCATTGTGATGACAAAGTCCATGGAGCATTGTGATGACACGGTCATGGAACATTGTGATGACAAGAATTCTAGAGCATTGTGATGACAAGGGCCATGCAGCATTGTGATGGCAAGTGTCATGGAGCATTGCAATGAGAGGTTTCATTGTGAACCGTGATGAAATAGGGGATGGAATATTGTGATGAAACTGGTCCTGGAGCATTGAGATAACAAAAGCCATAGAGCAGTGTGATGACAGCCATACTGGAGCATTGTGAAGAAAGGGGCCATCGGCAATTGTAATGACAATAGAGAAATGTGACGAAAATGGTCAGCGAGCATAGTGATTAAAGTGGTCATTGAGAATTGTGATGAAAAGCGACATAGAGCATTGTGATGACAAAGGGCATGGAGAACTGTGATGACCAGGGTCATGTAGCATTGTGATGACACGGTCATGGATCATTGTGATGACAAGAATTCTGGAGCATTGTGATGACAAGGGCCATGGAGCTTTGTGATGACAAGTGACACGGAGCATAGTAATGAAAGGTTTCATTGTGCACCGTGATGACATGTGGAATGGAGTATTGTGATGAAACTGGTCCTGGAGCATTCTGATAACAAAAGCCATCGAGCATTGTGATGAAAGGCATGATGGAGCACTGTAAAGAAAGGGGCAATGGGGAATTGTAATGACAATAGAGAAATGTGATGAAAATGGTCAGCGAGCATAGTGATTAAAGTGGTCTTTGAGAATTGTGATGAAAAGCGACATAGAACATTGTGATGACAAAGGTCATGGAGAACTGTGATGACCAGGGTCATGTAGCATTGTGATGACACGGTCATGGAACATTTTGATGACAAGAATTCTGGAGCATTGTGATGACACGGTCATGGAACTTTGTGATGACAAGAAATCTGGAGCATTGAGATGACAATGGCCATGGAGCATTGTGATGACACAGTTATAGAACATTGTGATGACAAGAATTCTGGAGCATTGTGATGACAAGGGCCATGGAGCATTGTGATGACAAGTGTCATGGAGCATTGTAATGAAAGGTTTCATTCTGCACCGTGATGACCTGTGGGATGGAGTATTGTGATGAAACTGGTCCTGAAGCATTCTGATAACAAAAGCCATGGAACATTGTCATGACAGGCATGATGGAGCATTTTAAAGAAAGGGGCAATGGGGAATTGTAATGACAATAGAGAAATGTGATGAAAATGGTCAGCAAGCATAGAGATTAAAGTGTTCTTTGAGAATTGTGATGAAAAGCGACATAGAGCATTGTGATGACAAAGGTCATGGAGAACTGTGATGACCAGTGTCATGTAGCATTGTGATGACATGGTCATGGAACATTTTGATGAGAAGAATTATGGAGCATTGTGATGACACGGTCATGGAACATTCTGATGACAAGAATTTTGGAGCATTGTGATGCCAATGCCATGGAGAATTGTGATGAAATGGTCATGGAACATTGTGATGACAAGTATTCTGGAGCACTGTGTTGACAAGGGCCTTGGAGCATTGTGATGACAAGTGACATGGAGCATAGTATTGAAAGGTTTCATTGTGCACCGTGATGACATGTGGGATGGAGTATTGTGATGAGACTGGTCCTGGAGCATTCTGATAACAAATGCCATGGAGCATTGTGATGACAGGCATCATGGAGCATTGTAAAGAAAGGGGCAATGGGGAATTGTAATGACAATAGAGAAATGTGAGGAAAATGGTCAGCGAGCATAGTGATTAAAGTGGTCTTTGAGAATTGTGATGAAAAGCGACATAGAGCATTGTGATGACAAAGGTCATGGAGAACTGTGATAATCAGGGTCATGTAGCATTGTGATGAAAAGAATTCTGGAGCATTGTTATGACAAGGGCCATGGAGCATTGTGATGACAAGTGTCATGGAGCATTGTAATGAAAGATTTCATTGTGCAAGGTGATGACATAGGGGATGGAGTATTGTGATGAAACTGGTCCTGGAGCATTGTGATAACAAAGCCATGGAGCATTGTGATGACAGGCATCATGGAGCATTCTGAAGAAAGGGGCCATGGGGAATTGTAATGACAATAGATAAATGTGATGAAAATGGTCAGCGAGCATATTGATTAAAGTGGTCATTGAAAATTGTGATGAAAAGCGACATAGAACATTGTATTGATAAAGGTCATGGAGAACTGTGATGACCAGGGTCATGTAGCAATTTGATGACACGGTCACGGAACATTGTGATGAAAAGAATTCTGGAGCATTGTGATGAAAAGGGCCATGGAACATTGTGATGACACGGTCATGGAACATTTTGATGACAAGAAATCTGGAGCATTGTGATGACAAGGGCCATAGAGCACTGTGATGACACGGTCATGGAACATTGTGATGACAAGAATTCTGGAGCATTGTGATGACAAGTGTCATGGAGCATTGTAATGAAAGGTTTCATTGTGCACTGTGGTGACAAGGGGGATGGAGTATTGTGATGAATCTGGTCCTGGAGCATTGTGATAATAAAAGCCATGGAGCATTGTGATGACAGGCATCATGGAGCATTGTAAAGAAAGGGGCCATGGGGAATTGTAATGACAATAGAGAAATGTGATGAAAATGGTCAGCGAGCATAGTGATTAAAGTGGTCATTGAGAATTGTGTTGAAAAGCGACATAGAGCATTGTGATGACAAACGTCATGGAGAACTGTGATGACCAGGGTCATGTAGCATTGTGAAGACACGGTCATGGAACATTGTGATGACAATTATTATTGAGCATTGTGATGACACGGTCATGGAACATTGTGATTGCAAGAATTCTGGAGCATTGTGATGACAAGGGCCATGGAGCATTGTAATGAAAGGTTTCATTGTGCACCGTGATGACATGTGGGATGGAGTATTGTGATGAAACTGGTCCTGGAGCATTTTGATAACAAAAGCCATGGAGCATTGTGATGACAGGCATCATGGAGCATTGTAAAGAAAGGGGCAATGGGGAATGTTAATGACAATAGAGAAATGTGAGGAAAATGGTCAGCGAGCATAGTGATTAAAGTGGTCTTTTAGAATTGTGATGAAAAGCGACATAGAGCATTGTGATGACAAAGGTCATGGAGAACTGTGATAATCAGTGTCATGTAGCATTGTGATGACACGGTCATGGAACGTTGTGATGACAAGAATTCTGGAGCATTGTGATGACACGGGCCATGGAGAATTGTGATGACATGGTCATGGAACATTGTGTTGACAAGAATTCTGGAGATTTGTGATGACAAGTGTCATGGAGCATTGTAATGAAAGGTTTCATTGTGCACCGTGATGACATGTGGGATGGAGTATTGTGATGAAACTTGTCCTGGAGCATTCTGATAACAAAAGCCATGGAGCATTGTGATGACAGGCATGATGGAGCATAGTAAAGAAAGGGGCAATGGGGAATTGGAATGACAATAGAGAAATGTGATGAAAATGGTCAGCAAGCATAGTGATTAAAGTGTTTTTTGAGAATTGTGATGAAAAGCGACATAGAGCATTGTGATGACAAAGGTCATGGAGAACTGTGATGACCAGGGTCATTTAGCATTGTGATGACACGGTCATGGAACATTGTGATGACAATAATTCTGGAGCATTGTGATGACAAGGGCCATGGAGCATTGTGATGACACAGTCATGGAACATTGTGATAACAAGAATTCTGGAGGATTGTGATGACAAGGTCCATGGAGCATTGTGATGACACGGTCATGGAACATTGTGATGACAATAATTCTGGAGCATTGTGATGACACGGGCCATGGAGAATTGTGATGACATGGTCATGGAACATTGTGTTGACAAGAATTCTGGAGGATTGTGATGACAAGTGTCATGGAGCATTGTAATGAAAGATTTCATTGTGCACCGTGATGAGAAGGGGGATGGAGTATTGTGATGAAACTGGTCCTGGAGCATTGTGATAACAAAAGCCTTGGAGCATTGTGATGACAGGCATCATGGAGCATTGTGAAGAAAGGGGCCATGTGGAATTGTAATGACAATAGATAAATGTGCTGAAAATGGGCAGCGAGCATACTGATTAAAGTGGTCATTGAAAATTGTGATGAAAAGCGACATAGAACATTGTATTTATAAAGGTCATGGAGAAATGTGATGACCAGGGTCATGTAGCATTTTGATGACACGGTCACGGAACATTGTGATGAAAAGAATTCTGGAGCAATGTGATGAAAAGGGCCATGGAACATTGTGATGACACGGTCATGGAACATTTTGATGACAAGAAATCTGGAGCATTGTGATGACAAGGGCCATAGAGCATTGTGATGACACGGTCATGGAACATTGTGATGACAAGAATTCTGGAGAATTGTGATGAAAAGGGCCATGGAGAATTGTGATGCCATGGTCATGGAACATTGTGATGACAAGAATTCTGGAGCATTGTGATGACAAGTGTCATGGAGCATTGTAAAGAAAGGTTTCATTGTGCACCGTGATGACAAGGGGGATGGAGCATTGTGATGACAAGGGCCATGGAGCATCGTAATCACACGGTCATGGAACATTTTGATGACAAGAATTCTGCAGCATTGTGATGCCATGGGCCATGGAGCTTTGTGATGACAAGTGCCATGGAGCATTGTAATGAGAGGTTTCATTGTTCACTGTGATGACATGGGCGATGGAGTATTGTGATGAAACTGGTCCTGGAGCATTGTGATAACAAAAGCCATGTAGCAGTGTGATGACCGGCATCATGGAGCATTGTGAAGAAATGGGCCATGGGGAATTGTAATGACAATACAGAAATGTGATGAAAATGGTCAGCGAGCATAGTGATTAAAGTGGTCATTTAGAATTGTGATGAAAAGCGACATAGAGCATTGTAATGACAAAGGTCATGGAGAACTGTGATGACCAAGGTCATGTAGCATAGTGATGACACGGTCACGGAACTTTGTGATGAAAGAATTCTGGAGCATTGTGATGAAAAGGGCCATGGAACATTGTGATGACAAGAATTTTAAAGCATTGTGATGACAAGGGCCATGGAGCATTGTGATGACGCGGTAACGGAACATTGTGATGACAAGAATTCTGGAGCATTGTGATGACAAGGGCCATGGAGCATTGTGATGACATGGTCATAGAACATTGTGATGACAAGAATTCTGGAACATTGTGATGACAAGGGCCATGGAGCATTGTGATGACAAGTGTCATGGAGCATTGTAATGAAAGGTTTCATTGTGCACCGTGATGACATGTTGGATGGAATATTGTGATGAAACTCGTCCTGGAGCATTCTGATAACAAAAGCCATGGAGCATTGTGATGACAGGCATCATGGAGCATTTTAAAGAAGGGGGCAATGGGGAATTGTGATGACAATAGAGAAATGGGATGACAATGGTCAGCGAGCATAGTGATTAAAGTGGTCTTTGAGAATTGTGATGAAAAGCGACATAGAGCATTGTGATGACAAAGGTCATGGAGAACTGTGATGACCAGGGTCATTTAGCATTGTGATGACACGGTCATGGGACATTGTGATGACAAGAATTCTGGAGCATTGTGATGACAAAGGCCATGGAGCATTGTGATGACACGGTCATGGAACATTGTGATGAAAAGAAATCTGGAGCAATTTGATGACCAGGGCCATGGGGCATTGTGATGACACGGTCATGGAACATTGTGGTGACAAGAATTCTGGATCATTGTGGTGACAAGGACCATGGAGCATTGTGATGACAAGTGTCATGGGGCATTGTAATGAAAGGTTTCACTGTGCACCGTGATGACATGTGGGTTGGAATATTGTGATGAAACTTGTCCTGGAGCATTCTGATAACAAAAGCCATGGAGCATTGTGATGACAGGCATCATGGAGCATTGTTAAGAAAGGGGCAAAGGGGAATTGTAATGACAATAGAGAAATGGGATGAAAATGGTCAGCGAGCATAGTGATTAAAGTGGTCTTTGAGAATTGTGATGAAAAGCGACATACAGCATTGTGATGACAAAGTCATGGAGAACTGAGACGACCAGGGTCATGTAGAATTGTGATGACACGGTCATGGAACATTTTCATGACAAGAATTCTGGTGCATTGTGATGACAAGGGCCATGGAGCATTGTGATGACACGGTCATGGAACATTGTGATGACAATAATTCTGGAGCATTGTGATGACAAGTGCCATGGAGCATGGTAATGAAAGGTTTCATAGTGCACTGTGATGACAAGGGGGATGGAGTATAGTGATGAAACTGGTCGTGGAGCATTGTGATAACAAAAGCCATGGAGCATTGTGATGACAGGCATCATGGAGCATTGTGAAGAAAAAGGCCATGGGGAATTGTAATGACAATAGAGGAATGTGATGAAAATGGTCAGCGAGCATAGTGATTAAAGAGGTCATTGAGAATTGTGATGAAAAGCTACATAGAGCGTTGTGATGACAAAGGTCATGAAGAACTGTGATGACCAGGGTCATGTAGCATTGTGATGTCACGGTCATGGAACATTGTGATGACAAGAATTCTGGATCATTGTGATGACAAGGGCCATGGAGCATTGTGATGACATGGTCATGGAACATTGTGATGAGAAGAATTTGGAATATTGTGATGACACGGTCATGGAACATTGTGATGACAAGAATTCTGGAGCATTGTGATGACAAATGCCATGGAGCAATGTGATGACATCGTCGTGGAACATTGTGATGAAAAGAAATCTGGAGCATTGTGATGACAAGGGCCATGGGGCATTGTGATGACACGATCATGGAACATTGTGATGAAAAGAAATCTGGAGCATTGTGATGACAAGGGCCATGGAGCATTGTGATGACATGGTCATGGAACATTGTGATGACAAGTAATCTGGAGCATTGTGATGACAAGGGCCATGGAGCATTGTGATGACACGGTCATGGAACATTTTGATGACAAGAAATCTGGAGCATTGTGATGACAATGGCCATGGAACATTGTGATGACACGGTCATGGAACATTGTGATGACAAGAATTATTGAGCATTATGATGACATGGTCATGGAACATTGTGATGACAAGAATTCTGGAGCATTGTGATGACAAGGGCCATGGAGAATTGTAATGAAAGGTTTCATTGTGCACTGTGGTGACAAGGGGGATGGAGTATTGTGATGAAACTGGTCCTGGAGCATTGTGATAACAAAAGCCATGGAGCATTGTGATGACAGGCATCATGGAGCATTGTGAAGAAAGGGGCCATGTGGAATTGTAATGACAATAGAGAAATGTGATGAAAATGGTCAGCGAGCCTAGTGATAAAAGTGGTCATTGAGAATTGTGATAACATGGTCATGGAACATTGGGATGACAAGAATTCTGGAGCATTGTGATGACAAGGGCCATGGAGCATTGAGATGACACGGTCATGGAACATTGTGATGACAAGAATTCTGGAGCATTGTGATGACAAGGGCCATGGAGCATTGTGATGACACGGTCATGGAACATTGTGATGACAAGAATTCTGGAGCATTGTGATGACAAGGGCCATGGAGCATTGTGATGACACGGTCATGGAACAATGTGATGACAAGAATTCTGGAGCATTGTGATGACATGGGCCATGGTGCATTGTGATGACACGGTCATGGAACTTTGTGATGACAAGCAATCTGGAGCATTGTGATGACAAGGGCCATGGAGAACTGTGATGACCAGTGTCATGTAGCATTGTGATGACATGGTCATGGAACATTGTGATGAGAAGAATTATGGAGCATTGTGATGACACGGTTATGGAACATTCTGATGACAAGAAATCTGGAGCATTGTGATGCCAATGCCATGGAGAATTGTGATGACATGGTCATGGAACATTGTGATGACAAGAATTCTGGATCACTGTGTTGACAAGGGCCATGGAGCATTGTGATGACAAGTGTCATGGAGCATTGTAATGAGAGGTTTCATTGTGCACCGTGATGACATGGGGGATGGAGTATTGTGATGAAACTGGTCCTGGAGCATTGTGATAACAAACGCCATGGAGCATTGTGATAACAGGCATCATGGAGCATTGTGAAGAAAGGGGCCATGGGGAATTGTAATGACAATAGACAAATGTGATGAAAATGGTCAGTGAGCATAGTGATTAAAGTGGTCATTGAGAATTGTAATGAAAAGCGACATAGAGCATTGTGATAACAAAGGTCATGAAGAACTGTGATGACCTGGGTCATGTAGCACTGTGATGTCACGGTCATGGAACATTGTGATGACAAGAATTCTGGAGCATTGTGATGACAAGTGCCATGGAGCATTGTGATGACACGGTCATGGAACATTGTGATAATAAGAATTCTAGAGCATTGTGATGACAAGGGCCATGGAGCATTGTGATGACAAGTGTCATGGAGCATTGTAATGAAAGGTTACATTCTACACCGTAATGACCTGTGGGATGGAGTATTGTGATGAAACTGGTCCTGGAGCATTCTGATAACAAGAGCCATGGAACATTGTCATGACAGGCATGATGGAGCATTTTAAAGAAAGGGGCAATGGGGAATTGTAATGACAATAGAGAAATGTGATGAAAATGGTCAGCAAGCATAGAGATTAAAGTGTTCTTTGAGAATTGTGATGAAAAGCAACATAGAGCATTGTGATGACAAAGGTCATGGAGAACTGTGATGACCAGTGTCATGTAGCATTGTGATGACATGGTCATGGAACATTGTGATGAGAAGAATTATGGAGCATTGTGATGACACGGTCATGGAACATTCTGATGACAAGAATTCTGGAGCATTGTGATGCCAATGCCATGGAGAATTGTGATGACATGGTCATGGAACATTGTGATGACAAGAATTCTGGAGCACTGTGTTGACAAGGGCCTTGGAGCATTGTGATGACAAGTGTCATGGAGCATTGTAATGAAAGGTTTCCTTGTGCACCGTGATGACATGTGGGATGGAGTATTGTGATGAGACAGGTCCTGGAGCATTCTGATAACAAATGCAATGGAGCATTGTGATAACAGGCATCATGGAGCATTGTAAAGAAAGGGGCAATGGGGAATTGTAATGACAATAGAGAAATGTGAAGAAAATGGTCAGCGAGCATAGTGATTAAACTGGCCTTTGAGAATTGTGATGAAAAGCGACATAGAGCATTGTGATGACAAAGGTCATGGAGAACTGTGATAATCAGGGTCATGTAGCATTGTGATGACACGGTCATGGAACATTGTGACGACAAGAATTCTGGAGCATTGTGATGACAAGGGCCATGGAGCATTGTGATGACATGGTCATGGAACATTGTGATGACAAGTAATCTGGAGCATTGTGATGACAAGGGCCATGGAGCATTGTGATGACACGGTCATGGAACATTGTGATGAGAAGAAATCTGGAGCATTGTGATGACAATGGCCATGGAACATTGTGATGACACGGTCATGGAACATTGTGATGACAAGAATTATTGAGCATTATGATGACATGGTCATGGAACATTGTGATGACAAGAATTCTGGAGCATTGTGATGACAAGGGCCATGGAGAATTGTAATGAAAGGTTTCATTGTGCACTGTGGTGACAAGGGGGATGGATTATTGTGATGAAACTGGTCCTGGAGCATTGTGATAACAAAAGCCATGGAGCATTGTGATGACAGGCATCATGGAGCATTGTGAAGAAAGGGGCCATGTGGAATTGTAATGACAATAGAGAAATGTGATGAAAATGGTCAGCGAGCCTAGTGATAAAAGTGGTCATTGAGAATTGTGATAACATGGTCATGGAACATTGGGATGACAAGAATTCTGGAGCATTGTGATGACAAGGGCCATGGAGCATTGTGATGACACGGTCATGGAACATTGTGATGACAAGAATTCTGGAGCATTGTGATGACAAGGGCCATGGAGCATTGTGATGACACGGTCATGGAACATTGTGATGACAAGAATTCGTTAGCATTGTGATGACAAGGGCCATGGAGCATTGTGATGAAACGGTCATGGAACAATGTGATGACAAGAATTCTGGAGCATTGTGATGACATGGGCCATGGTGCATTGTGATGACACGGTCATGGAACTTTGTGATGACAAGCAATCTGGAGCATTGTGATGACAAGGGCCATGGAGAACTGTGATGACCAGTGTCATGTAGCATTGTGATGACATGGTCATGGAACATTGTGATGAGAAGAATTATGGAGCATTGTGATGACACGGTTATGGAACATTCTGATGACAAGAAATCTGGAGCATTGTGATGCCAATGCCATGGAGAATTGTGATGACATGGTCATGGAACATTGTGATGACAAGAATGCTGGATCACTGTGTTGACAAGGGCCATGGAGCATTGTGATGACAAGTGTCATGGAGCATTGTAATGAGAGGTTTCATTGTGCACCGTGATGACATGGGGGATGGAGTATTGTGATGAAACTGGTCCTGGAGCATTGTGATAACAAACGCCATGGAGCATTGTGATAACAGGCATCATGGAGCATTGTGAAGAAAGGGGCCATGGGGAATTGTAATGACAATAGACAAATGTGATGAAAATGGTCAGTGAGCATAGTGATTAAAGTGGTCATTGAGAATTGTAATGAAAAGCGACATAGAGCATTGTGATAACAAAGGTCATGAAGAACTGTGATGACCTGGGTCATGTAGCATTGTGATGTCACGGTCATGGAACATTGTGATGACAAGAATTCTGGAGCATTGTGATGACAAGTGCCATGGAGCATTGTGATGACACGGTCATGGAACATTGTGATAATAAGAATTCTAGAGCATTGTGATGACAAGGGCCATGGAGCATTGTGATGACAAGTGTCATGGAGCATTGTAATGAAAGGTTACATTCTACACCGTGATGACCTGTGGGATGGAGTATTGTGATGAAACTGGTCCTGGAGCATTCTGATAACAAGAGCCATGGAACATTGTCATGACAGGCATGATGGAGCATTTTAAAGAAAGGGGCAATGGGGAATTGTAATGACAATAGAGAAATGTGATGAAAATGGTCAGCAAGCATAGAGATTAAAGGGTTCTTTGAGAATTGTGATGAAAAGCAACATAGAGCATAGTGATGACAAAGGTCATGGAGAACTGTGATGACCAGTGTCATGTAGCATTGTGATGACATGGTCATGGAACATTGTGATGAGAAGAATTATGGAGCATTGTGATGACACGGTCATGGAACATTCTGATGACAAGAATTCTGGAGCATTGTGATGCCAATGCCATGGAGAATTGTGATGACATGGTCATGGAACATTGTGATGACAAGAATTCTGGAGCACTGTGTTGACAAGGGCCTTGGAGCATTGTGATGACAAGTGTCATGGAGCATTGTAATGAAAGGTTTCCTTGTGCACCGTGATGACATGTGGGATGGAGTATTGTGATGAGACTGGTCCTGGAGCATTCTGATAACAAATGCAATGGAGCATTGTGATAAGAGGCATCATGGAGCATTGTAAAGAAAGGGGCAATGGGGAATTGTAATGACAATAGAGAAATGTGAGGAAAATGGTCAGCGAGCATAGTGATTAAAGTTGTCTTTGAGAATTGTGATGAAAAGCGACATAGAGCATAGTGATGACAAACGTCATGGAGAACTGTGATGACCAGGGTCATTTAGCATTGTGATGACACGGTCATGGAACATTGTGATAACAAGAATTCTGGAGCATTGTGATGACAAGAGCCATGGAGAATTGTGATGACATGGTCATGGAACATTGTGTTGACAAGAATTCTGGAGATTTGTGATGACAAGTGTCATGGAGCATTGTAATGAAAGGTTTCATTGTGCACCGTGATGACATGTGGGATGGAGTATTGTGATGAAACTTGTCCTGGAGCATTCTGATAACAAAAGCCATGGAGCATTGTGATGAGAGGCATGATGGAGCATAGTAAAGAAAGAGGAAATGGGGAATTGGAATGACAATAGAGAAATGTGATGAAAATGGTCAGCAAGCATAGTGATTAAAGTGTTTTTTGAGAATTGTGATGAAAAGCGACATAGAGCATTGTGATGACAAAGGTCATGGAGAACTGTGATGACCAGGGTCATTTAGCATTGTGATGACACGGTCATGGAACATTGTGATGACAATAATTCTGGAGCATTGTGATGACAAGGGCCATGGAGCATTGTGATGACACAGTCATGGAACATTGTGATAACAAGAATTCTGGAGGATTGTGATGACAAGGGCCATGGAGCATTGTGATGAGAAGTGTCATGGAACATTTTAATGAGAGGTTTCATTGTGCACCGTGATGACGTGGGGGATGGAGTATTGTGATGAAACTGGTCCTGGAGCATTGTGATAACAAAAGGCCTGGAGCATTGTGATGACAGGCATCATGGAGCATTGTGAAGAAAGGGGCCATGGGGAATTGTAATGACAATAGAGAAATGTAATGAAAATGGTCAGCGAGCAGAGTGATTAAAGTGGTCATTGAGAATTGTGATGAAAAGCGACATAGAGCATTGTGATGACAAAGGTCATGGAGAACTGTGATGACCAGGGTCATGTAGCATTGTGATGACACGGTCATGGAACATTGTGATGACAAGAATTCTGGAGCATTGTGATGAAAAGGGCCATGGAGCATTGTGATGACACGGTCATGGAACATTGTGATGACAAGAATTCTGGAGCATTGTGATGACAAGGGCCATGGAGCACTCTGATGACACGGTCATGGAACATTGTGATGACAAGAATTCTGGAGCATTGTGATGACAAGTGCCATGGAGAGTTGTGATGACATCCTCATGGAACATTGTGATGAAAAGAATTCTGGAGCACTGTGTTGACAAGGGCCATGGAGCATTGTGATGAGAAGTGTCATGGAGCATTGTAATGAAAGGTTTCATTGTGCACTGTGATGACATGTGGGATGGAGTATTGTGATGAAACTGGTCCTGGAGCATTCTGATAACAAAAGACATGTAGCATTGTGATAACAGGCATGATGGAGCATTGTAAAGAAAGGGTCCAAGGGGAATTGTAATGACAATAGAGAAATGGGATGAAAATGGTCAGCGAGCATAGTGATTAAAGTGGTCTTTGAGAATTGTGATGAAAAGCGTCATAGAGAATTGTGATGACAAATGTCATGGAGAACTGTGATGACCACGGTAATGTAGCATTGTGAAGACACGGTCATGGAACATTGTGATGACAATAATTCTGGAGCATTGTGATGACAAAGTCCATGGAGCATTGTGATGACACAGTCATGGAACATTGTGATGAAAAGAATTCTGGTGCATTGTGATGACAAGGGCCATGGAGACTTGTGATGACACGGTCATGGAACATTGTGATGACAAGAATTCTAAAGCATTGTGATGACAAGGGCCATTGAGCATTGTGATGACACGGTAACGGAACATTGTGATGACAAGAATTCTGGAGCATTGTGATGACAAGGGCCATGGAGCATTGTGATAACACGGTCATGGAACATTGTGATGACAAGAAATCTGGAGCATTGTGATGACAAGGGCCATGGAGCATTGTGATGACACGGTCATGGAACATTGTGATAAAAAGAATTCTGGAGCATTGTGATGACAAGGGCCATGGAGCATTGTGATGACAAGTGTCATGGAACATTGTAATGAGAGGTTTCATTGTGCACCGTGATGACATGGGGGATGGAGTATTGTGATGAAACTGGTCCTGGACCATGGTGATAACAAAAGCCATGGAGCATTGTGATGACAGGCATCATGGAGCATTGTGAAGAAAGGGGCCATGGGGAATTGTAATGACAATAGAGAAATGTGATGAAAATTGTCAGCGAGCATAGTGATTAAAGTGGTCATTGAGAATTGTGATGAAAAGCGACATAGAGCATTGTGATGACAAAGGTCATGAAGAACTGTGATGACCAGGGTCATGTAGCATTGTGATGTCACGGTCATGGAACATTGTGATGACAAGAATTCTGGAGCATTCTGATGACAAGGGCCATGGAGCATTGTGATGACAAGTGTCATGGAGCATTGTAACGAGAGGTTTCATTGTGCACCGTGATGACAAGGGGGATGGAGTATTGTGATGAAACTGGTGCTGGAGCATTGTGATAACAAAAGCCATGGAGCATTGTGATGACAGGCATCATGGAGCATTGTGAAGAAAGGGGAATGGGGAATAGTAATGACAATAGAGAAATGTGATGAAAATGGTCAGCGAGTGTAATGATTAAAGTGGTCATTTAGAATTGTGATGAAAAGTGACATAGAGCATTGTGATGACAATGGTCATGGAGAACTGTGATGACCAGGGTCATGTAGCATTGTGATGACACGGTCATGGAACATTGTGATGAGAAGAATTATGGAGCATTGTGATGACACGGCCATGGAACATTCTGATGACAAGAATTCTGGAGCATTGTGATGCCAATGCCATGGAGAATTGTGATGATATGGTCATGGAACATTGTGATGACAAGAATTCTGGAGCACTGTGTTGACAAGGGCCATGGAGCATTGTGATGACAAGTGTCATGGAGCATTGTAATGAAAGGTTTCATTGTGCACCGTGATGACATGTGGGATGGAGTATTGTGATGAAACTGGTCCTGGAGCATTCTGATAACAAAAGCCATGGAGCATTGTGATGACAGGCATCATGGAGCATTGTAAAGAAAGGGGCAATGGGGAATTTTAATGACAATAGAGAAATGTGAGGAAAATGGTCAGCGAGCATAGTGATTAAAGTGGTCTTTTAGAATTGTGATGAAAAGCGACATAGAGCATTGTGATGACAAAGGTCATGGAGAACTGTGATAACCAGGGTCATGTAGCATTGTGATGACACGGTCATGGAACTTTGTGATGACAAGAATTCAGGAGCATTGTGATGACACGGGCCATGGAGAATTGTGATGACATGGTCAGGGAACATTGTGATGAAAAGGATTCTGGAGCATTGTTATGAAAAGGGCCATGGAGCATTGTGATGACACGGTCATGGAACATTCTGATGACAAGAAATCTGGAGCATTGTGATGACAAGGGTCATGGAGCATTGTAATGAAAGGTTTCATTGTGCACCGTGATGACATGTGGGATGGAATATTGTGATGAAACTGGTCCTGGAGCATTCTGATAACAAAAGCCATGGAGCATTGTGATGACAGGCATCATGGAGCATTTTAAAGAAGGGGGCAATGGGGAATTGTGATGACAATAGAGAAATGGGATGACAATGGTCAGCGAGCATAGTGATTAAAGTGGTCTTTGAGAATTGTGATGAAAAGCGACATAGAGCATTGTGATGACAAAGGTCATGGAGAACTGTGATGACCAGGGTCATGGAGCATTGTGATGACACAGTCATGGGACATTGTGATGACAAGAATTCTGGAGCATTGTGATGACAAAGGCCATGGAGCATTGTGATGACACGGTCATGGAACATTGTGATGAAAAGAAATCTGGAGCAATTTGATGACCAGGGCCATGGGGCATTGTGATGACACGGTCATGGAACATTGTGGTGACAAGAATTCTGGATCATTGTGGTGACAAGGACCATGGAGCATTGTGATGACAAGTGTCATGGAGCATTGTAATGAAAGGTTTCACTGTGCTCCGTGATGACATGTGGGATGGAGTATTGTGATGAAACTGGTCCTGGAGCATTCTGATAACAAAGACATGGAGCATTGTGATGACAGGCATGATGGAGCATTGAAAAGAAAGGGGCAATGGGGAATTGTAATGACAATAGAGAAATGTGATGAAAATGGTCAGCGAGCATAGTGATTAAAGTGGTCTTTGAGAATTGTGATGAAAAGCGCCATAGACCATTGTGATGACAAAGGTCATGGAGAACTGTGATGACTAGGGTCATGTAGCATTGTAATGACACGGTTATGGAACATTGTGATGAGAAGAATTATAGAGCATTGTGATGACACGGTCTTGGAACTTTGTGATGACAAGAATTCTGGAGAACTGTGTTGAAAAGGGCCATGGAGCATTGTGATGACAAGTGTCATGGGGCATTGTAATGAAAGGATTCACTGTGCACCGTGATGACATGTGGGATGGAATATTGTGATGAAACTTGTCCTGGAGCATTCTGATAACAAAAGCCATGGAGCATTGTGATGACAGGCATCATGGAGCATTGTTAAGAAAGGGGCAAAGGGGAATTGTAATGACAATAGAGAAATGGGATGAAAATGGTCAGCGAGCATAGTGATTAAAGTGGTCTTTGAGAATTGTGATGAAAAGCGACATACAGCATTGTGATGACAAAGTCATGGAGAACTGAGACGACCAGGGTCATGTAGAATTGTGATGACACGGTCATGGAACATTTTCATGACAAGAATTCTGGCGCATTGTGATGACAAGGGCCATGGAGCATTGTGATGACACGGTCATGGAACATTGTGATGACAATAATTCTGGAGCATTGTGATGACAAGTGCCATGGAGCATGGTAATGAAAGGTTTCATAGTGCACTGTGATGACAAGGGGGATGGAGTATAGTGATGAAACTGGTCCTGGAGCATTGTGATAACAAAAGCCATGGAGCATTGTGATGACAGGCATCATGGAGCATTGTGAAGAAAAAGGCCATGGGGAATTGTAATGACAATAGAGGAATGTGATGAAAATGGTCAGCGAGCATAGTGATTAAAATGGTCATTGAGAATTGTGATGAAAAGCGACATAGAGCATTGTGATGACAAAGGTCATGGAGAACTGTGATGACCAGGGTCATGTAGCATTGTGATGACAAGAATTCTGGAGCATTCTGATGACAAGGGCCACGGAGCATTCTGATGACACGGTCATGGAACATTGTGATGACAAGAATTCTGGAGCATTGTGATGACAAGGGCCATGGAGCATTGTGATGACACGGTCACAGAACATTGTGATGACAAGAAATCTAGAGCATTGTGATGACAAAGGCCATAGAGAATTGTGATGACACGGTCATGTAACATTGTGATGAAAAGAATTCTGGAGCAATGTGATGACAAGGGATATGGAGCATTGTGATGACATGGTCATGGAATATTGTGATGACAAGAATTCTGGAGCATTGTGATGACAAGTGCCATGGAGAATTGTAATGAAAGGTTTCATTGGGCACTGTGGTGACAAGGGGGATGGAGTATTGTGATGAAACTGGTCCTGGAGCATTGTGATAATAAAAGCCATGGAGCATTGTGATGACAGGCATCATGGAGCTTTGTGAAGAAAGGGGCCATTTGGAATTGTAATGACAATAGAGAAAGGTGATGAAAATTGTGAGCGAGCATAGTGATTAAAGTGGTCATTGAGAATTGTGATAACATCGTCATGGAACATTGGGATGAGAAGAATTCTTGAGCATTGTGATGACTAGGGCCATGGAGCATTGTGATGACACAGTCATGGAACATTGTGATGACAAGAATTCTGGAGCATTGTGATGACAAGGGCCATGGAGCTTTGTGATGACACGGTCATGGAACATTGTGATGACAAGAAATCTGCAGCATTGTGATGACACGGTCATGGAACATTGTGATGACAAGAAATCTGGAGCATTGTGATGACAATGGACATGGAGCATTGTGATGACAAGAAATCTGGAGCATTGTGATGACAATGGCCATGGAGAATTCTGATGACATGGTCATGGTACATTGTGATGACAAGAATTCTGGAGCATTGTGATGACAAGTGTCATGGAGCATTGTGATGACAAGTGTCATGGAGCATTGTAATGAAAGGTTTCATTGTGCACCGTGATGACATGTGGGATGGAGTATTGTGATGAAACTGGTCCTGGAGCATTTTGATAACAAAAGCCATGGAGCATTGTGATGACAGGCATCATGGAGCATTGTAAAGAAAGGGGCAATGGGGAATGTTAATGACAATAGAGAAATGTGAGGAAAATGGTCAGCGAGCATAGTGATTAAACTGGTCTTTTAGAATTGTGATGAAAAGCGACATAGAGCATTGTGATGACAAAGGTCATGGAGAACTGTGATAATCAGTGTCATGTAGCATTGTGATGACACGGTCATGGAACGTTGTGATGACAAGAATTCTGGAGCATTGTGATGACACGGGCCATGGAGAATTGTGATGACATGGTCATGGAACATTGTGATGAAAAGAATTCTGGAGCATTGTTATCACAAGGGCCATGGAGCATTGTGATGACAAGTGTCATGGAGCATTGTAATGAAAGATTTCATTGTGCAAGGTGATGACATAGGGGATGGAGTATTGTGATGAAACTGGTCCTGGAGCATTGTGATAACAAAGCCATGGAGCATTGTGATGACAGGCATCATGGAGCATTCTGAAGAAAGGGGCCATGGGGAATTGTAATGACAATAGATAAATGTGATGAAAATGGTCAGCGAGCATACTGATTAAAGTGGTCATTGAAAATTGTGATGAAAAGTGACATAGAACATTGTATTGATAAAGGTCATGGAGAACTGTGATGACCAGGGTCATGTAGCATTTTGATGACACGGTCACGGAATATTGTGATGAAAAGAATTCTGGAGCATTGTGATGAAAAGGGCCATGGAACATTGTGATGACACGGTCATGGAACATTCTGATGACAAGAAATCTGGAGCATTGTGATGACAAGGGTCATGGAGCATTGTAATGAAAGGTTTCATTGTGCACCGTGATGACATGTGGGATGGAATATTGTGATGAAACTGGTCCTGGAGCATTCTGATAACAAAAGCCATGGAGCATTGTGATGACAGGCATCATGGAGCATTTTAAAGAAGGGGGCAATGGGGAATTGTGATGACAATAGAGAAATGGGATGACAATGGTCAGCGAGCATAGTGATTAAAGTGGTCTTTGAGAATTGTGATGAAAAGCGACATAGAGCATTGTGATGACAAAGGTCATGGAGAACTGTGATGACCAGGGTCATGGAGCATTGTGATGACACAGTCATGGGACATTGTGATGACAAGAATTCTGGAGCATTGTGATGACAAAGGCCATGGAGCATTGTGATGACACGGTCATGGAACATTGTGATGAAAAGAAATCTGGAGCAATTTGATGACCAGGGCCATGGGGCATTGTGATGACACGGTCATGGAACATTGTGGTGACAAGAATTCTGGATCATTGTGGTGACAAGGACCATGGAGCATTGTGATGACAAGTGTCATGGAGCATTGTAATGAAAGGTTTCACTGTGCTCCGTGATGACATGTGGGATGGAGTATTGTGATGAAACTGGTCCTGGAGCATTCTGATAACAAAGACATGGAGCATTGTGATGACAGGCATGATGGAGCATTGAAAAGAAAGGGGCAATGGGGAATTGTAATGACAATAGAGAAATGTGATGAAAATGGTCAGCGAGCATAGTGATTAAAGTGGTCTTTGAGAATTGTGATGAAAAGCGCCATAGACCATTGTGATGACAAAGGTCATGGAGAACTGTGATGACTAGGGTCATGTAGCATTGTAATGACACGGTTATGGAACATTGTGATGAGAAGAATTATAGAGCATTGTGATGACACGGTCTTGGAACTTTGTGATGACAAGAATTCTGGAGAACTGTGTTGAAAAGGGCCATGGAGCATTGTGATGACAAGTGTCATGGGGCATTGTAATGAAAGGATTCACTGTGCACCGTGATGACATGTGGGATGGAATATTGTGATGAAACTTGTCCTGGAGCATTCTGATAACAAAAGCCATGGAGCATTGTGATGACAGGCATCATGGAGCATTGTTAAGAAAGGGGCAAAGGGGAATTGTAATGACAATAGAGAAATGGGATGAAAATGGTCAGCGAGCATAGTGATTAAAGTGGTCTTTGAGAATTGTGATGAAAAGCGACATACAGCATTGTGATGACAAAGTCATGGAGAACTGAGACGACCAGGGTCATGTAGAATTGTGATGACACGGTCATGGAACATTTTCATGACAAGAATTCTGGCGCATTGTGATGACAAGGGCCATGGAGCATTGTGATGACACGGTCATGGAACATTGTGATGACAATAATTCTGGAGCATTGTGATGACAAGTGCCATGGAGCATGGTAATGAAAGGTTTCATAGTGCACTGTGATGACAAGGGGGATGGAGTATAGTGATGAAACTGGTCCTGGAGCATTGTGATAACAAAAGCCATGGAGCATTGTGATGACAGGCATCATGGAGCATTGTGAAGAAAAAGGCCATGGGGAATTGTAATGACAATAGAGGAATGTGATGAAAATGGTCAGCGAGCATAGTGATTAAAATGGTCATTGAGAATTGTGATGAAAAGCGACATAGAGCATTGTGATGACAAAGGTCATGGAGAACTGTGATGACCAGGGTCATGTAGCATTGTGATGACAAGAATTCTGGAGCATTCTGATGACAAGGGCCACGGAGCATTCTGATGACACGGTCATGGAACATTGTGATGACAAGAATTCTGGAGCATTGTGATGACAAGGGCCATGGAGCATTGTGATGACACGGTCACAGAACATTGTGATGACAAGAAATCTAGAGCATTGTGATGACAAGGGCCATAGAGAATTGTGATGACACGGTCATGTAACATTGTGATGAAAAGAATTCTGGAGCAATGTGATGACAAGGGATATGGAGCATTGTGATGACATGGTCATGGAATATTGTGATGACAAGAATTCTGGAGCATTGTGATGACAAGTGCCATGGAGAATTGTAATGAAAGGTTTCATTGGGCACTGTGGTGACAAGGGGGATGGAGTATTGTGATGAAACTGGTCCTGGAGCATTGTGATAATAAAAGCCATGGAGCATTGTGATGACAGGCATCATGGAGCTTTGTGAAGAAAGGGGCCATGTGGAATTGTAATGACAATAGAGAAAGGTGATGAAAATTGTGAGCGAGCATAGTGATTAAAGTGGTCATTGAGAATTGTGATAACATCGTCATGGAACATTGGGATGAGAAGAATTCTTGAGCATTGTGATGACTAGGGCCATGGAGCATTGTGATGACACAGTCATGGAACATTGTGATGACAAGAATTCTGGAGCATTGTGATGACAAGGGCCATGGAGCTTTGTGATGACACGGTCATGGAACATTGTGATGACAAGAAATCTGCAGCATTGTGATGACACGGTCATGGAACATTGTGATGACAAGAAATCTGGAGCATTGTGATGACAATGGACATGGAGCATTGTGATGACAAGAAATCTGGAGCATTGTGATGACAATGGCCATGGAGAATTCTGATGACATGGTCATGGTACATTGTGATGACAAGAATTCTGGAGCATTGTGATGACAAGTGTCATGGAGCATTGTGATGACAAGTGTCATGGAGCATTGTAATGAAAGGTTTCATTGTGCACCGTGATGACATGTGGGATGGAGTATTGTGATGAAACTGGTCCTGGAGCATTTTGATAACAAAAGCCATGGAGCATTGTGATGACAGGCATCATGGAGCATTGTAAAGAAAGGGGCAATGGGGAATGTTAATGACAATAGAGAAATGTGAGGAAAATGGTCAGCGAGCATAGTGATTAAACTGGTCTTTTAGAATTGTGATGAAAAGCGACATAGAGCATTGTGATGACAAAGGTCATGGAGAACTGTGATAATCAGTGTCATGTAGCATTGTGATGACACGGTCATGGAACGTTGTGATGACAAGAATTCTGGAGCATTGTGATGACACGGGCCATGGAGAATTGTGATGACATGGTCATGGAACATTGTGATGAAAAGAATTCTGGAGCATTGTTATCACAAGGGCCATGGAGCATTGTGATGACAAGTGTCATGGAGCATTGTAATGAAAGATTTCATTGTGCAAGGTGATGACATAGGGGATGGAGTATTGTGATGAAACTGGTCCTGGAGCATTGTGATAACAAAGCCATGGAGCATTGTGATGACAGGCATCATGGAGCATTCTGAAGAAAGGGGCCATGGGGAATTGTAATGACAATAGATAAATGTGATGAAAATGGTCAGCGAGCATACTGATTAAAGTGGTCATTGAAAATTGTGATGAAAAGTGACATAGAACATTGTATTGATAAAGGTCATGGAGAACTGTGATGACCAGGGTCATGTAGCATTTTGATGACACGGTCACGGAATATTGTGATGAAAAGAATTCTGGAGCATTGTGATGAAAAGGGCCATGGAACATTGTGATGACACGGTCATGGAACATTCTGATGACAAGAAATCTGGAGCATTGTGATGACAAGGGTCATGGAGCATTGTAATGAAAGGTTTCATTGTGCACCGTGATGACATGTGGGATGGAATATTGTGATGAAACTGGTCCTGGAGCATTCTGATAACAAAAGCCATGGAGCATTGTGATGACAGGCATCATGGAGCATTTTAAAGAAGGGGGCAATGGGGAATTGTGATGACAATAGAGAAATGGGATGACAATGGTCAGCGAGCATAGTGATTAAAGTGGTCTTTGAGAATTGTGATGAAAAGCGACATAGAGCATTGTGATGACAAAGGTCATGGAGAACTGTGATGACCAGGGTCATGGAGCATTGTGATGACACAGTCATGGGACATTGTGATGACAAGAATTCTGGAGCATTGTGATGACAAAGGCCATGGAGCATTGTGATGACACGGTCATGGAACATTGTGATGAAAAGAAATCTGGAGCAATTTGATGACCAGGGCCATGGGGCATTGTGATGACACGGTCATGGAACATTGTGGTGACAAGAATTCTGGATCATTGTGGTGACAAGGACCATGGAGCATTGTGATGACAAGTGTCATGGAGCATTGTAATGAAAGGTTTCACTGTGCTCCGTGATGACATGTGGGATGGAGTATTGTGATGAAACTGGTCCTGGAGCATTCTGATAACAAAGACATGGAGCATTGTGATGACAGGCATGATGGAGCATTGAAAAGAAAGGGGCAATGGGGAATTGTAATGACAATAGAGAAATGTGATGAAAATGGTCAGCGAGCATAGTGATTAAAGTGGTCTTTGAGAATTGTGATGAAAAGCGCCATAGACCATTGTGATGACAAAGGTCATGGAGAACTGTGATGACTAGGGTCATGTAGCATTGTAATGACACGGTTATGGAACATTGTGATGAGAAGAATTATAGAGCATTGTGATGACACGGTCTTGGAACTTTGTGATGACAAGAATTCTGGAGAACTGTGTTGAAAAGGGCCATGGAGCATTGTGATGACAAGTGTCATGGGGCATTGTAATGAAAGGATTCACTGTGCACCGTGATGACATGTGGGATGGAATATTGTGATGAAACTTGTCCTGGAGCATTCTGATAACAAAAGCCATGGAGCATTGTGATGACAGGCATCATGGAGCATTGTTAAGAAAGGGGCAAAGGGGAATTGTAATGACAATAGAGAAATGGGATGAAAATGGTCAGCGAGCATAGTGATTAAAGTGGTCTTTGAGAATTGTGATGAAAAGCGACATACAGCATTGTGATGACAAAGTCATGGAGAACTGAGACGACCAGGGTCATGTAGAATTGTGATGACACGGTCATGGAACATTTTCATGACAAGAATTCTGGCGCATTGTGATGACAAGGGCCATGGAGCATTGTGATGACACGGTCATGGAACATTGTGATGACAATAATTCTGGAGCATTGTGATGACAAGTGCCATGGAGCATGGTAATGAAAGGTTTCATAGTGCACTGTGATGACAAGGGGGATGGAGTATAGTGATGAAACTGGTCCTGGAGCATTGTGATAACAAAAGCCATGGAGCATTGTGATGACAGGCATCATGGAGCATTGTGAAGAAAAAGGCCATGGGGAATTGTAATGACAATAGAGGAATGTGATGAAAATGGTCAGCGAGCATAGTGATTAAAATGGTCATTGAGAATTGTGATGAAAAGCGACATAGAGCATTGTGATGACAAAGGTCATGGAGAACTGTGATGACCAGGGTCATGTAGCATTGTGATGACAAGAATTCTGGAGCATTCTGATGACAAGGGCCACGGAGCATTCTGATGACACGGTCATGGAACATTGTGATGACAAGAATTCTGGAGCATTGTGATGACAAGGGCCATGGAGCATTGTGATGACACGGTCACAGAACATTGTGATGACAAGAAATCTAGAGCATTGTGATGACAAGGGCCATAGAGAATTGTGATGACACGGTCATGTAACATTGTGATGAAAAGAATTCTGGAGCAATGTGATGACAAGGGATATGGAGCATTGTGATGACATGGTCATGGAATATTGTGATGACAAGAATTCTGGAGCATTGTGATGACAAGTGCCATGGAGAATTGTGATGACATCCTCATGGAACATTGTGATGACAAGAATTCTGGAGCACTGTGTTGACAAGGGCCATGGAGCATTCTGATGAGAAGTGTCATGGTAATGAAAAGGTCATGGAGAACTGTGATAACCAGTGTCATGTAGCATTGTGATGACACGGTCATGGAACATTGTGATGAGAAGAATTATGGAGCATTGTGATGACAAGGGCCATGGAGACTTGTGATGACATGGTCATTGAACATTGTGATGACAAGAATTCTAAAGCATTGTGATGACAAGGGCCATGGAGCATTGTGATAACACGGTCACGGAACATTGTGATGACAAGAATTCTGGAGCATTGTGATGACAAGGGCCATGGAGCATTGTGATGACACGGTCATGGAACATTGTGATGACAAGAATTCTGGAGCATTGTGATGACAAGGTCCATGGAGCACTCTGATGACACGGTCATGGAACATTGTGATGACAAGAATTCTGGAGCATTGTGATGACAAGTGCCATGGAGCATTGTGATAAAACGGTCATGGAACATTGTGATGACAAGAAATCTGGAGCATTGTGATGACAAGGGCCATGGAGCATTGTGATGACACGGTCATGGAACATTGTGATGACAAGAAATCTGGAGCATTGTGATGACAATGGCCATGGAACATTGTGATGACACGGTCATGGAACATTGTGATGACAAGAATTATTGAGCATTATGATGACATGGTCATGGAACATTGTGATGACAAGAATTCTGGAGCATTGTGATGACAAGGGCCATGGAGAATTGTAATGAAAGGTTTCATTGTGCACTGTGGTGACAAGGGGGATGAAGTATTGTGATGAAACTGGTCCTGGAGCATTGTGATAACAAAAGCCATGGAGCATTGTGATGACAGGCGTCATGGAGCATTGTGAAGAAAGGGGCCATGTGGAATTGTAATGACAATAGAGAAATGTGATGAAAATGGTCAGCGAGCCTAGTGATAAAAGTGGTCATTGAGAATTGTGATAACATGGTCATGGAACATTGGGATGACAAGAATTCTGGAGCATTGTGATGACAAGGGCCATGGAGCATTGTGATGACACGCTCATGGAACATTGTGATGACAAGAATTCTGGAGCATTGTGATGACAAGGGCCATGGAGCATTCTGATGAGAAGTGTCATGGTAATGAAAAGGTCATGGAGAACTGTGATAACCAGTGTCATGTAGCATTGTGATGACACGGTCATGGAACATTGTGATGAGAAGAATTATGGAGCATTGTGATGACAAGGGCCATGGAGACTTGTGATGACATGGTCATTGAACATTGTGATGACAAGAATTCTAAAGCATTGTGATGACAAGGGCCATGGAGCATTGTGATAACACGGTCACGGAACATTGTGATGACAAGAATTCTGGAGCATTGTGATGACAAGGGCCATGGAGCATTGTGATGACACGGTCATGGAACATTGTGATGACAAGAATTCTGGAGCATTGTGATGACAAGGTCCATGGAGCACTCTGATGACACGGTCATGGAACATTGTGATGACAAGAATTCTGGAGCATTGTGATGACAAGTGCCATGGAGCATTGTGATAAAACGGTCATGGAACATTGTGATGACAAGAAATCTGGAGCATTGTGATGACAAGGGCCATGGAGCATTGTGATGACACGGTCATGGAACATTGTGATGACAAGAAATCTGGAGCATTGTGATGACAATGGCCATGGAACATTGTGATGACACGGTCATGGAACATTGTGATGACAAGAATTATTGAGCATTATGATGACATGGTCATGGAACATTGTGATGACAAGAATTCTGGAGCATTGTGATGACAAGGGCCATGGAGAATTGTAATGAAAGGTTTCATTGTGCACTGTGGTGACAAGGGGGATGAAGTATTGTGATGAAACTGGTCCTGGAGCATTGTGATAACAAAAGCCATGGAGCATTGTGATGACAGGCGTCATGGAGCATTGTGAAGAAAGGGGCCATGTGGAATTGTAATGACAATAGAGAAATGTGATGAAAATGGTCAGCGAGCCTAGTGATAAAAGTGGTCATTGAGAATTGTGATAACATGGTCATGGAACATTGGGATGACAAGAATTCTGGAGCATTGTGATGACAAGGGCCATGGAGCATTGTGATGACACGCTCATGGAACATTGTGATGACAAGAATTCTGGAGCATTGTGATGACAAGGGCCATGGAGCATTGTGATGACACGGTCATGGAACATTGTGATGACAAGAATTCTGGAGCATTGTGATGACAAGGGCCATGGAGCATTGTGATGACACGGTCATGGAACAATGTGATGACAAGAATTCTGGAGCATTGTGATGACATGGGCCATGGTGCATTGTGATGACACGGTCATGGAACTTTGTGATGACAAGCAATCTGGAGCATTGTGATGACAAGGGCCATGGAGAACTGTGATGACCAGTGTCATGTAGCATTGTGATGACATGGTCATGGAACATTGTGATGAGAAGAATTATGGAGCATTGTGATGACACGGTTATGGAACATTCTGATGACAAGAATTCTGGAGCATTGTGATGCCAATGCCATGGAGAATTGTGATGACATGGTCATGGAACATTGTGATGACAAGAATTCTGGATCACTGTGTTGACAAGGGCCTTGGAGCATTGTGATGACAAGTGTCATGGAGCATTGTAATGAGAGGTTTCATTGTGCACCGTGATGACATGGGGGATGGAGTATTGTGATGAAACTGGTCCTGGAGCATTGTGATAACAAACGCCATGGAGCATTGTGATAACAGGCATCATGGAGCATTGTGAAGAAAGGGGCCATGGGGAATTGTAATGACAATAGACAAATGTGATGAAAATGGTCAGCGAGCATAGTGATTAAAGTGGTCATTGAGAATTGTAATGAAAAGCGACATAGAGCATTGTGATGACAAAGGTCATGAAGAACTGTGATGACCTGGGTCATGTAGCATTGTGATGTCACGGTCATGGAACATTGTGATGACAAGAATTCTGGAGCATTGTGATGACACGGGCCATGGAGAATTGTGATGACATGGTCATGGAACATTGTGATGAAAAGAATTCTGGAGCATTGTTATGACAAGGGCCATGGAGCATTGTGATGACAAGTGTCATGGAGCATTGTAATGAAAGATTTCATTGTGCAAGGTGATGACATAGGGGATGGAGTATTGTGATGAATCTGGTCCTGGATCATTGTGATAACAAAGCCATGGAGCATTGTGATGACAGGCATCATGGAGCATTGTGAAGACAGGGGCCATGGGGAATTGTAATGACAATAGAGAAATGTGATGAAAATGGTCAGCGAGCATAGTGATTAAAGTGGTCATTGAGAATTGTGTTGAAAAGCGATATAGAGCATTGTGATGACAAACGTCATGGAGAACTGTGATGACCAGGGTCATGTAGCATTGTAAAGACACGGTCATGGAACATTTTTATGACAAGAATTATTGAGCATTGTGATGACACGGTCATGGGACATTGTGATTGCAAGAATTCTGGATCATTGTGATGACCAGGCCATGGAGAATTTTAATGAAAGGTTTCATTGTGCACTGTGGTGACAAGGGGGATGGAGTATTGTGATGAAACTGGTCCTGGAGCATTGTGATAATAAAAGCCATGGAGCATTGTGATGACAGGCATCATGGAGCTTTGTGAAGAAAGGGGCCATGTGGAATTGTAATGACAATAGAGAAAGGTGATGAAAATTGTCAGCGAGCATAGTGATTAAAGTGGTCATTGAGAATTGAGATAACATCGTCATGGAACATTGGAATGACAAGAATTCTTGAGCATTGTGATGACAAGGGCCATGGAGCATTGTGATGACAAGAATTCTGGAGCATTGTGATGACAAGGGCCATGGAGCTTTGTGATGACAATGTCATGGAACATTGTGATGTCAAGAAATCTGGAGCATTCTGATGACACGGTCATGGAACATTGTGATGACAAGAAATCTGGAGCATTGTGATGACAATGGCCATGGAGCATTGTGATGACAAGAATTCTGGAGCATTGTGATGACAATGGCCATGGAGAATTCTGATGACATGGTCATGGTACATTGTGATGACAAGAATTCTGGAGCATTGTGATGACAAGTGTCATGGAGCATTGTGATGACAAGTGTCATGGAGCATTGTAATGAAAGGTTTCATTGTGCACCGTGATGACATGTGGGATGGAGAATTTTGATGAAACCGGTCCTGGAGCATTTTGATAACAAAAGCCATGGAGCATTTTGATGACAGGCATCATGGAGCATTGTAAAGAAAGGGGCAATGGGGAATTGTAATGACAATAGAGAAATGTGAGGAAAATGGTCAGCGAGCATAATGATTAAAGTTGTCTTTGAGAATTGTGATGAAAAGCGACATAGAGCATAGTGATGACAAACGTCATGGAGAACTGTGATGACCAGGGTCATTTAGCATTGTGATGACACGGTCATGGAACATTGTGATAACAAGAATTCTGGAGCATTGTGATGACAAGAGCCATGGAGAATTGTGATGACATGGTCATGGAACATTGTGTTGACAAGAATTCTGGAGATTTGTGATGACAAGTGTCATGGAGCATTGTAATGAAAGGTTTCATTGTGCACCGTGATGACATGTGGGATGGAGTATTGTGATGAAACTTGTCCTGGAGCATTCTGATAACAAAAGCCATGGAACATTGTCATGACAGGCATGATGGAGCATTTTAAAGAAAGGGGCAATGGGGAATTGGAATGACAATAGAGAAATGTGATGAAAATGGTCAGCAAGCATAGTGATTAAAGTGTTTTTTGAGAATTGTGATGAAAAGCGACATAGAGCATTGTGATGACAAAGGTCATGGAGAACCGTGATGACCAGGGTCATTTAGCATTGTGATGACACGGTCATGGAACATTGTGATGACAAGAATTCTGGAGCATTGTGATGACAAGTGCCATGGAGAGTTGTGATGACATCCTCATGGAACATTGTGATGAAAAGAATTCTGGAGCACTGTGTTGACAAGGGCCATGGAGCATTGTGATGAGAAGTGTCATGGAGCATTGTAATGAAAGGTTTCATTGTGCACTGTGATGACATGTGGGATGGAGTATTGTGATGAAACTGGTCCAGGAGCATTCTGATAACAAAAGACATGTAGCATTGTGATGACAGGCATGATGGAGCATTGTAAAGAAAGGGGCCATGGGGAATTGTAATGACAATAGAGAAATGGGATGAAAATGGTCAGCGAGCATAGTGATTAAAGTGGTCTTTGAGAATTGTGATGAAAAGCGTCATAGAGAATTGTGATGACAAAAGTCATGGAGAACTGTGATGACCACGGTAATGTAGCATTGTGAAGACACGGTCATGGAACATTGTGATGACAATAATTCTGGAGCATTGTGATGACAAAGTCCATGGAGCATTGTGATGACACAGTCATGGAACATTGGGATGACAAGAATTCTGGAGCATTGTGATGACAAGGGCCATGGAGCATTGTGATGACATGGTCATGGAACATTGTGATGACAAGTAATCTGGAGCATTGTGATGACAAGGGCCATGGAGCATTGTGATGACACGGTCATGGAACATTTTGATGACAAGAAATCTGGAGCATTGTGATGACAATGGCCATGGAACATTGTGATGACACGGTCATGGAATATTGTGATGACAAGAATTATTGAGCATTATGATGACATGGTCATGGAACATTGTGATGACAAGAATTCTGGAGCATTGTGATGACAAGGTCCATGGAGAATTGTAATGAAAGGTTTCATTGTGCACTGTGGTGACAAGGGGGATGGAGTATTGTGATGAAACTGGTCCTGGAGCATTGTGATAACAAAAGCCATGGAGCATTGTGATGACAGGCATCATGGAGCATTGTGAAGAAAGGGGCCATGTGGAATTGTAATGACAATAGAGAAATGTGATGAAAATGGTCAGCGAGCCTAGTGATAAAAGTGGTCATTGAGAATTGTGATAACATGGTCATGGAACATTGGGATGACAAGAATTCTGGAGCATTGTGATGACAAGGGCCATGGAGCATTGAGATGACACGGTCATGGAACATTGTGATGACAAGAATTCTGGAGCATTGTGATGACAAGGGCCATGGAGCATTGTGATGACACGGTCATGGAACATTGTGATGACAAGAATTCTGGAGCATTGTGATGACAAGGGCCATGGAGCATTGTGATGACACGGTCATGGAACATTGTGATGACAAGAATTCTGGAGCATTGTGATGACAAGGGCCATGGAGCATTGTGATGACACGGTCATGGAACAATGTGATGACAAGAATTCTGGAGCATTGTGATGACATGGGCCATGGTGCATTGTGATGACACGGTCATGGAACTTTGTGATGACAAGCAATCTGGAGCATTGTGATGACAAGGGCCATGGAGAACTGTGATGACCAGTGTCATGTAGCATTGTGATGACATGGTCATGGAACATTGTGATGAGAAGAATTATGGAGCATTGTGATGACACGGTTATGGAACATTCTGATGACAAGAAATCTGGAGCATTGTGATGCCAATGCCATGGAGAATTGTGATGACATGGTCATGGAACATTGTGATGACAAGAATTCTGGATCACTGTGTTGACAAGGGCCATGGAGCATTGTGATGACAAGTGTCATGGAGCATTGTAATGAGAGGTTTCATTGTGCACCGTGATGACATGGGGGATGGAGTATTGTGATGAAACTGGTCCTGGAGCATTGTGATAACAAACGCCATGGAGCATTGTGATAACAGGCATCATGGAGCATTGTGAAGAAAGGGGCCATGGGGAATTGTAATGACAATAGACAAATGTGATGAAAATGGTCAGTGAGCATAGTGATTAAAGTGGTCATTGAGAATTGTAATGAAAAGCGACATAGAGCATTGTGATAACAAAGGTCATGAAGAACTGTGATGACCTGGGTCATGTAGCACTGTGATGTCACGGTCATGGAACATTGTGATGACAAGAATTCTGGAGCATTGTGATGACAAGTGCCATGGAGCATTGTGATGACACGGTCATGGAACATTGTGATAATAAGAATTCTAGAGCATTGTGATGACAAGGGCCATGGAGCATTGTGATGACAAGTGTCATGGAGCATTGTAATGAAAGGTTACATTCTACACCGTAATGACCTGTGGGATGGAGTATTGTGATGAAACTGGTCCTGGAGCATTCTGATAACAAGAGCCATGGAACATTGTCATGACAGGCATGATGGAGCATTTTAAAGAAAGGGGCAATGGGGAATTGTAATGACAATAGAGAAATGTGATGAAAATGGTCAGCAAGCATAGAGATTAAAGTGTTCTTTGAGAATTGTGATGAAAAGCAACATAGAGCATTGTGATGACAAAGGTCATGGAGAACTGTGATGACCAGTGTCATGTAGCATTGTGATGACATGGTCATGGAACATTGTGATGAGAAGAATTATGGAGCATTGTGATGACACGGTCATGGAACATTCTGATGACAAGAATTCTGGAGCATTGTGATGCCAATGCCATGGAGAATTGTGATGACATGGTCATGGAACATTGTGATGACAAGAATTCTGGAGCACTGTGTTGACAAGGGCCTTGGAGCATTGTGATGACAAGTGTCATGGAGCATTGTAATGAAAGGTTTCCTTGTGCACCGTGATGACATGTGGGATGGAGTATTGTGATGAGACAGGTCCTGGAGCATTCTGATAACAAATGCAATGGAGCATTGTGATAACAGGCATCATGGAGCATTGTAAAGAAAGGGGCAATGGGGAATTGTAATGACAATAGAGAAATGTGAAGAAAATGGTCAGCGAGCATAGTGATTAAAGTGGCCTTTGAGAATTGTGATGAAAAGCGACATAGAGCATTGTGATGACAAAGGTCATGGAGAACTGTGATAATCAGGGTCATGTAGCATTGTGATGACACGGTCATGGAACATTGTGACGACAAGAATTCTGGAGCATTGTGATGACAAGGGCCATGGAGCATTGTGATGACATGGTCATGGAACATTGTGATGACAAGTAATCTGGAGCATTGTGATGACAAGGGCCATGGAGCATTGTGATGACACGGTCATGGAACATTGTGATGACAAGAAATCTGGAGCATTGTGATGACAATGGCCATGGAACATTGTGATGACACGGTCATGGAACATTGTGATGACAAGAATTATTGAGCATTATGATGACATGGTCATGGAACATTGTGATGACAAGAATTCTGGAGCATTGTGATGACAAGGGCCATGGAGAATTGTAATGAAAGGTTTCATTGTGCACTGTGGTGACAAGGGGGATGGATTATTGTGATGAAACTGGTCCTGGAGCATTGTGATAACAAAAGCCATGGAGCATTGTGATGACAGGCATCATGGAGCATTGTGAAGAAAGGGGCCATGTGGAATTGTAATGACAATAGAGAAATGTAATGAAAATGGTCAGCGAGCCTAGTGATAAAAGTGGTCATTGAGAATTGTGATAACATGGTCATGGAACATTGGGATGACAAGAATTCTGGAGCATTGTGATGACAAGGGCCATGGAGCATTGTGATGACACGGTCATGGAACATTGTGATGACAAGAATTCTGGAGCATTGTGATGACAAGGGCCATGGAGCATTGTGATGACACGGTCATGGAACATTGTGATGACAAGAATTCTGGAGCATTGTGATGACAAGGGCCATGGAGCATTGTGATGACACGGTCATGGAACAATGTGATGACAAGAATTCTGGAGCATTGTGATGACATGGGCCATGGTGCATTGTGATGACACGGTCATGGAACTTTGTGATGACAAGCAATCTGGAGCATTGTGATGACAAGGGCCATGGAGAACTGTGATGACCAGTGTCATGTAGCATTGTGATGACATGGTCATGGAACATTGTGATGAGAAGAATTATGGAGCATTGTGATGACACGGTTATGGAACATTCTGATGACAAGAAATCTGGAGCATTGTGATGCCAATGCCATGGAGAATTGTGATGACATGGTCATGGAACATTGTGATGACAAGAATGCTGGATCACTGTGTTGACAAGGGCCATGGAGCATTGTGATGACAAGTGTCATGGAGCATTGTAATGAGAGGTTTCATTGTGCACCGTGATGACATGGGGGATGGAGTATTGTGATGAAACTGGTCCTGGAGCATTGTGATAACAAACGCCATGGAGCATTGTGATAACAGGCATCATGGAGCATTGTGAAGAAAGGGGCCATGGGGAATTGTAATGACAATAGACAAATGTGATGAAAATGGTCAGTGAGCATAGTGATTAAAGTGGTCATTGAGAATTGTAATGAAAAGCGACATAGAGCATTGTGATAACAAAGGTCATGAAGAACTGTGATGACCTGGGTCATGTAGCATTGTGATGTCACGGTCATGGAACATTGTGATGACAAGAATTCTGGAGCATTGTGATGACAAGTGCCATGGAGCATTGTGATGACACGGTCATGGAACATTGTGATAATAAGAATTCTAGAGCATTGTGATGACAAGGGCCATGGAGCATTGTGATGACAAGTGTCATGGAGCATTGTAATGAAAGGTTACATTCTACACCGTGATGACCTGTGGGATGGAGTATTGTGATGAAACTGGTCCTGGAGCATTCTGATAACAAGAGCCATGGAACATTGTCATGACAGGCATGATGGAACATTTTAAAGAAAGGGGCAATGGGGAATTGTAATGACAATAGAGAAATGTGATGAAAATGGTCAGCAAGCATAGAGATTAAAGTGTTCTTTGAGTATTGTGATGAAAAGCAACATAGAGCATTGTGATGACAAAGGTCATGGAGAACTGTGATGACCAGTGTCATGTAGCATTGTGATGACATGGTCATGGAACATTGTGATGAGAAGAATTATGGAGCATTGTGATGACACGGTCATGGAACATTCTGATGACAAGAATTCTGGAGCATTGTGATGCCAATGCCATGGAGAATTGTGATGACATGGTCATGGAACATTGTGATGACAAGAATTCTGGAGCACTGTGTTGACAAGGGCCTTGGAGCATTGTGATGACAAGTGTCATGGAGCATTGTAATGAAAGGTTTCCTTGTGCACCGTGATGACATGTGGGATGGAGTATTGTGATGAGACTGGTCCTGGAGCATTCTGATAACAAAGCCATGGAGCATGGTGATGACAGGCATCATGGAGCATTGTGAAGACAGGGGCCATGGGGAATTGTAATGACAATAGAGAAATGTGATGAAAATGGTCAGCGAGCATAGTGATTAAAGTGGTCATTGAGAATTGTGTTGAAAAGCGATATAGAGCATTGTGATGACAAACGTCATGGAGAACTGTGATGACCAGGGTCATGTAGCATTGTAAAGAAACGGTCATGGAACATTGTTATGACAAGAATTATTGAGCATTGTTATGACACGGTCATGGAACATTGTGATTGCAAGAATTCTGGATCATTGTGATGACCAGGCCATGGAGAATTTTAATGAAAGGTTTCTTTGTGCACTGTGGTGACAAGGGGGATGGAGTATTGTGATGAAACTGGTCCTGGAGCATTGTGATAATAAAAGCCATGGAGCATTGTGATGAGAGGCATCATGGAGCTTTGTGAAGAAAGGGGCCATGTGGAATTGTAATGACAATAGAGAAAGGTGATGAAAATTGTCAGCGAGCATAGTGATTAAAGTGGTCATTGAGAATTGAGATAACATCGTCATGGAACATTGGAATGACAAGAATTCTTGAGCATTGTGATGACAAGGGCCATGGAGCATTGTGATGACAAGAATTCTGGAGCATTGTGATGACAAGGGCCATGGAGCTTTGTGATGACAATGTCATGGAACATTGTGATGTCAAGAAATCTGGAGCATTCTGATGACACGGTCATGGAACATTGTGATGACAAGAAATCTGGAGCATTGTGATGACAATGGCCATGGAGCATTGTGATGACAAGAATTCTGGAGCATTGTGATGACAATGGCCATGGAGAATTCTGATGACATGGTCATGGTACATTGTGATGACAAGAATTCTGAAGCATTGTGATGACAAGTGTCATGGAGCATTGTGATGACAAGTGTCATGGAGCATTGTAATGAAAGGTTTCATTGTGCACCGTGATGACATGTGGGATGGAGAATTTTGATGAAACCGGTCCTGGAGCATTTTGATAACAAAAGCCATGGAGCATTTTGATGACAGGCATCATGGAGCATTGTAAAGAAAGGGGCAATGGGGAATTGTAATGACAATAGAGAAATGTGAGGAAAATGGTCAGCGAGCATAGTGATTAAAGTTGTCTTTGAGAATTGTGATGAAAAGCGACATAGAGCATAGTGATGACAAACGTCATGGAGAACTGTGATGACCAGGGTCATTTAGCATTGTGATGACACGGTCATGGAACATTGTGATAACAAGAATTCTGGAGCATTGTGATGACAAGAGCCATGGAGAATTGTGATGACATGGTCATGGAACATTGTGTTGACAAGAATTCTGGAGATTTGTGATGACAAGTGTCATGGAGCATTGTAATGAAAGGTTTCATTGTGCACCGTGATGACATGTGGGATGGAGTATTGTGATGAAACTTGTCCTGGAGCATTCTGATAACAAAAGCCATGGAGCATTGTAATGAGAGGCATGATGGAGCATAGTAAAGAAAGAGGAAATGGGGAATTGGAATGACAATAGAGAAATGTGATGAAAATGGTCAGCAAGCATAGTGATTAAAGTGTTTTTTGAGAATTGTGATGAAAAGCGACATAGAGCATTGTGATGACAAAGGTCATGGAGAACTGTGATGACCAGGGTCATTTAGCATTGTGATGACACGGTCATGGAACATTGTGATGACAATAATTCTGGAGCATTGTGATGACAAGGGCCATGGAGCATTGTGATGACACAGTCATGGAACATTGTGATAACAAGAATTCTGGAGGATTGTGATGACAAGGGCCATGGAGCATTGTGATGAGAAGTGTCATGGAACATTTTAATGAGAGGTTTCATTGTGCACCGTGATGACGTGGGGGATGGAGTATTGTGATGAAACTGGTCCTGGAGCATTGTGATAACAAAAGGCCTGGAGCATTGTGATGACAGGCATCATGGAGCATTGTGAAGAAAGGGGCCATGGGGAATTGTAATGACAATAGAGAAATGTAATGAAAATGGTCAGCGAGCAGAGTGATTAAAGTGGTCATTGAGAATTGTGATGAAAAGCGACATAGAGCATTGTGATGACAAAGGTCATGGAGAACTGTGATGACCAGGGTCATGTAGCATTGTGATGACACGGTCATGGAACATTGTGATGACAAGAATTCTGGAGCATTGTGATGAAAAGGGCCATGGAGCATTGTGATGACACGGTCATGGAACATTGTGATGACAAGAATTCTGGAGCATTGTGATGACAAGGGCCATGGAGCACTCTGATGACACGGTCATGGAACATTGTGATGACAAGAATTCTGGAGCATTGTGATGACAAGTGCCATGGAGAGTTGTGATGACATCCTCATGGAACATTGTGATGAAAAGAATTCTGGAGCACTGTGTTGACAAGGGCCATGGAGCATTGTGATGAGAAGTGTCATGGAGCATTGTAATGAAAGGTTTCATTGTGCACTGTGATGACATGTGGGATGGAGTATTGTGATGAAACTGGTCCTGGAGCATTCTGATAACAAAAGACATGTAGCATTGTGATAACAGGCATGATGGAGCATTGTAAAGAAAGGGTCCAAGGGGAATTGTAATGACAATAGAGAAATGGGATGAAAATGGTCAGCGAGCATAGTGATTAAAGTGGTCTTTGAGAATTGTGATGAAAAGCGTCATAGAGAATTGTGATGACAAATGTCATGGAGAACTGTGATGACCACGGTAATGTAGCATTGTGAAGACACGGTCATGGAACATTGTGATGACAATAATTCTGGAGCATTGTGATGACAAAGTCCATGGAGCATTGTGATGACACAGTCATGGAACATTGTGATGAAAAGAATTCTGGTGCATTGTGATGACAAGGGCCATGGAGACTTGTGATGACACGGTCATGGAACATTGTGATGACAAGAATTCTAAAGCATTGTGATGACAAGGGCCATTGAGCATTGTGATGACACGGTAACGGAACATTGTGATGACAAGAATTCTGGAGCATTGTGATGACAAGGGCCATGGAGCATTGTGATAACACGGTCATGGAACATTGTGATGACAAGAAATCTGGAGCATTGTGATGACAAGGGCCATGGAGCATTGTGATGACACGGTCATGGAACATTGTGATAAAAAGAATTCTGGAGCATTGTGATGACAAGGGCCATGGAGCATTGTGATGACAAGTGTCATGGAACATTGTAATGAGAGGTTTCATTGTGCATCGTGATGACAAGGGGGATGGAGTATTGTGATGAAACTGGTCCTGGACCATGGTGATAACAAAAGCCATGGAGCATTGTGATGACAGGCATCATGGAGCATTGTGAAGAAAGGGGCCATGGGGAATTGTAATGACAATAGAGAAATGTGATGAAAATTGTCAGCGAGCATAGTGATTAAAGTGGTCATTGAGAATTGTGATGAAAAGCGACATAGAGCATTGTGATGACAAAGGTCATGAAGAACTGTGATGACCAGGGTCATGTAGCATTGTGATGTCACGGTCATGGAACATTGTGATGACAAGAATTCTGGAGCATTCTGATGACAAGGGCCATGGAGCATTGTGATGACAAGTGTCATGGAGCATTGTAACGAGAGGTTTCATTGTGCACCGTGATGACAAGGGGGATGGAGTATTGTGATGAAACTGGTGCTGGAGCATTGTGATAACAAAAGCCATGGAGCATTTTGATGACAGGCATCATGGAGCATTGTGAAGAAAGGGGAATGGGGAATAGTAATGACAATAGAGAAATGTGATGAAAATGGTCAGCGAGTGTAATGATTAAAGTGGTCATTTAGAATTGTGATGAAAAGTGACATAGAGCATTGTGATGACAATGGTCATGGAGAACTGTGATGACCAGGGTCATGTAGCATTGTGATGACACGGTCATGGAACATTGTGATGAGAAGAATTATGGAGCATTGTGATGACACGGCCATGGAACATTCTGATGACAAGAATTCTGGAGCATTGTGATGCCAATGCCATGGAGAATTGTGATGATATGGTCATGGAACATTGTGATGACAAGAATTCTGGAGCACTGTGTTGACAAGGGCCATGGAGCATTGTGATGACAAGTGTCATGGAGCATTGTAATGAAAGGTTTCATTGTGCACCGTGATGACATGTGGGATGGAGTATTGTGATGAAACTGGTCCTGGAGCATTCTGATAACAAAAGCCATGGAGCATTGTGATGACAGGCATCATGGAGCATTGTAAAGAAAGGGGCAATGGGGAATTTTAATGACAATAGAGAAATGTGAGGAAAATGGTCAGCGAGCATAGTGATTAAAGTGGTCTTTTAGAATTGTGATGAAAAGCGACATAGAGCATTGTGATGACAAAGGTCATGGAGAACTGTGATAACCAGGGTCATGTAGCATTGTGATGACACGGTCATGGAACTTTGTGATGACAAGAATTCAGGAGCATTGTGATGACACGGGCCATGGAGAATTGTGATGACATGGTCAGGGAACATTGTGATGAAAAGGATTCTGGAGCATTGTTATGAAAAGGGCCATGGAGCATTGTGATGACAAGTATCATGGAGCATTGTAATGAAAGATTTCATTGTGCAAGGTGATGACATAGGGGATGGAGTATTGTGATGAAACTGGTCCTGGAGCATTGTGATAACAAAGCCATGGAGCATTGTGATGACAGGCATCATGGAGCATTCTGAAGAAAGGGGCCATGGGGAATTGTAATGACAATAGATAAATGTGATGAAAATGGTCAGCGAGCATACTGATTAAAGTGGTCATTGAAAATTGTGATGAAAAGTGACATAGAACATTGTATTGATAAAGGTCATGGAGAACTGTGATGACCAGGGTCATGTAGCATTTTGATGACACGGTCACGGAATATTGTGATGAAAAGAATTCTGGAGCATTGTGATGAAAAGGGCCATGGAACATTGTGATGACACGGTCATGGAACATTCTGATGGCAAGAAATCTGGAACATTGTGATGACAAGTGCCATAGAGCATTGTGATGACACGGTCATGGAACATTGTGATGACAAGAATTCTGGAGCATTGTGATGACAAGGGCCATGGAGAATTGTAATGAAAGGTTTCATTGGGCACTGTGGTGACAAGGGGGATGGAGTATTGTGATGAAACTGGTCCTGGAGCATTGTGATAATAAAAGCCATGGAGCATTGTGATGACAGGCATCATGGAGCTTTGTGAAGAAAGGGGCCATGTGGAATTGTAATGACAATAGAGAAAGGTGATGAAAATTGTGAGCGAGCATAGTGATTAAAGTGGTCATTGAGAATTGTGATAACATCGTCATGGAACATTGGGATGAGAAGAATTCTTGAGCATTGTGATGACTAGGGCCATGGAGCATTGTGATGACACAGTCATGGAACATTGTGATGACAAGAATTCTGGAGCATTGTGATGACAAGGGCCATGGAGCTTTGTGATGACACGGTCATGGAACATTGTGATGACAAGAAATCTGCAGCATTGTGATGACACGGTCATGGAACATTGTGATGACAAGAAATCTGGAGCATTGTGATGACAATGGACATGGAGCATTGTGATGACAAGAAATCTGGAGCATTGTGATGACAATGGCCATGGAGAATTCTGATGACATGGTCATGGTACATTGTGATGACAAGAATTCTGGAGCATTGTGATGACAAGTGTCATGGAGCATTGTGATGACAAGTGTCATGGAGCATTGTAATGAAAGGTTTCATTGTGCACCGTGATGACATGTGGGATGGAGTATTGTGATGAAACTGGTCCTGGAGCATTTTGATAACAAAAGCCATGGAGCATTGTGATGACAGGCATCATGGAGCATTGTAAAGAAAGGGGCAATGGGGAATGTTAATGACAATAGAGAAATGTGAGGAAAATGGTCAGCGAGCATAGTGATTAAACTGGTCTTTTAGAATTGTGATGAAAAGCGACATAGAGCATTGTGATGACAAAGGTCATGGAGAACTGTGATAATCAGTGTCATGTAGCATTGTGATGACACGGTCATGGAACGTTGTGATGACAAGAATTCTGGAGCATTGTGATGACACGGGCCATGGAGAATTGTGATGACATGGTCAGGGAACATTGTGATGAAAAGAATTCTGGAGCATTGTTATCACAAGGGCCATGGAGCATTGTGATGACAAGTGTCATGGAGCATTGTAATGAAAGATTTCATTGTGCAAGGTGATGACATAGGGGATGGAGTATTGTGATGAAACTGGTCCTGGAGCATTGTGATAACAAAGCCATGGAGCATTGTGATGACAGGCATCATGGAGCATTCTGAAGAAAGGGGCCATGGGGAATTGTAATGACAATAGATAAATGTGATGAAAATGGTCAGCGAGCATACTGATTAAAGTGGTCATTGAAAATTGTGATGAAAAGTGACATAGAACATTTTATTGATAAAGGTCATGGAGAACTGTGATGACCAGGGTCATGTAGCATTTTGATGACACGGTCACGGAATATTGTGATGAAAAGAATTCTGGAGCATTGTGATGAAAAGGGCCATGGAACATTGTGATGACACGGTCATGGAACATTCTGATGACAAGAAATCTGGAGCATTGTGATGACAAGGGTCATGGAGCATTGTAATGAAAGGTTTCATTGTGCACCGTGATGACATGTGGGATGGAATATTGTGATGAAACTGGTCCTGGAGCATTCTGATAACAAAAGCCATGGAGCATTGTGATGACAGGCATCATGGAGCATTTTAAAGAAGGGGGCAATGGGGAATTGTGATGACAATAGAGAAATGGGATGACAATGGTCAGCGAGCATAGTGATTAAAGTGGTCTTTGAGAATTGTGATGAAAAGCGACATAGAGCATTGTGATGACAAAGGTCATGGAGAACTGTGATGACCAGGGTCATGGAGCATTGTGATGACACATTCATGGGACATTGTGATGACAAGAATTCTGGAGCATTGTGATGACAAAGGCCATGGAGCATTGTGATGACACGGTCATGGAACATTGTGATGAAAAGAAATCTGGAGCAATTTGATGACCAGGGCCATGGGGCATTGTGATGACACGGTCATGGAACATTGTGGTGACAAGAATTCTGGATCATTGTGGTGACAAGGACCATGGAGCATTGTGATGACAAGTGTCATGGAGCATTGTAATGAAAGGTTTCACTGTGCTCCGTGATGACATGTGGGATGGAGTATTGTGATGAAACTGGTCCTGGAGCATTCTGATAACAAAGACATGGAGCATTGTGATGACAGGCATGATGGAGCATTGAAAAGAAAGGGGCAATGGGGAATTGTAATGACAATAGAGAAATGTGATGAAAATGGTCAGCGAGCATAGTGATTAAAGTGGTCTTTGAGAATTGTGATGAAAAGCGCCATAGACCATTGTGATGACAAAGGTCATGGAGAACTGTGATGACTAGGGTCATGTAGCATTGTAATGACACGGTTATGGAACATTGTGATGAGAAGAATTATAGAGCATTGTGATGACACGGTCTTGGAACTTTGTGATGACAAGAATTCTGGAGAACTGTGTTGAAAAGGGCCATGGAGCATTGTGATGACAAGTGTCATGGGGCATTGTAATGAAAGGATTCACTGTGCACCGTGATGACATGTGGGATGGAATATTGTGATGAAACTTGTCCTGGAGCATTCTGATAACAAAAGCCATGGAGCATTGTGATGACAGGCATCATGGAGCATTGTTAAGAAAGGGGCAAAGGGGAATTGTAATGACAATAGAGAAATGGGATGAAAATGGTCAGCGAGCATAGTGATTAAAGTGGTCTTTGAGAATTGTGATGAAAAGCGACATACAGCATTGTGATGACAAAGTCATGGAGAACTGAGACGACCAGGGTCATGTAGAATTGTGATGACACGGTCATGGAACATTTTCATGACAAGAATTCTGGCGCATTGTGATGACAAGGGCCATGGAGCATTGTGATGACACGGTCATGGAACATTGTGATGACAATAATTCTGGAGCATTGTGATGACAAGTGCCATGGAGCATGGTAATGAAAGGTTTCATAGTGCACTGTGATGACAAGGGGGATGGAGTATAGTGATGAAACTGGTCCTGGAGCATTGTGATAACAAAAGCCATGGAGCATTGTGATGACAGGCATCATGGAGCATTGTGAAGAAAAAGGCCATGGGGAATTGTAATGACAATAGAGGAATGTGATGAAAATGGTCAGCGAGCATAGTGATTAAAATGGTCATTGAGAATTGTGATGAAAAGCGACATAGAGCATTGTGATGACAAAGGTCATGGAGAACTGTGATGACCAGGGTCATGTAGCATTGTGATGACAAGAATTCTGGAGCATTCTGATGACAAGGGCCACGGAGCATTCTGATGACACGGTCATGGAACATTGTGATGACAAGAATTCTGGAGCATTGTGATGACAAGGGCCATGGAGCATTGTGATGACACGGTCACAGAACATTGTGATGACAAGAAATCTAGAGCATTGTGATGACAAGGGCCATAGAGAATTGTGATGACACGGTCATGTAACATTGTGATGAAAAGAATTCTGGAGCAATGTGATGACAAGGGATATGGAGCATTGTGATGACATGGTCATGGAATATTGTGATGACAAGAATTCTGGAGCATTGTGATGACAAGTGCCATGGAGAATTGTGATGACATCCTCATGGAACATTGTGATGACAAGAATTCTGGAGCACTGTGTTGACAAGGGCCATGGAGCATTCTGATGAGAAGTGTCATGGTAATGAAAAGGTCATGGAGAACTGTGATAACCAGTGTCATGTAGCATTGTGATGACACGGTCATGGAACATTGTGATGAGAAGAATTATGGAGCATTGTGATGACAAGGGCCATGGAGACTTGTGATGACATGGTCATTGAACATTGTGATGACAAGAATTCTAAAGCATTGTGATGACAAGGGCCATGGAGCATTGTGATAACACGGTCACGGAACATTGTGATGACAAGAATTCTGGAGCATTGTGATGACAAGGGCCATGGAGCATTGTGATGACACGGTCATGGAACATTGTGATGACAAGAATTCTGGAGCATTGTGATGACAAGGTCCATGGAGCACTCTGATGACACGGTCATGGAACATTGTGATGACAAGAATTCTGGAGCATTGTGATGACAAGTGCCATGGAGCATTGTGATAAAACGGTCATGGAACATTGTGATGACAAGAAATCTGGAGCATTGTGATGACAAGGGCCATGGAGCATTGTGATGACACGGTCATGGAACATTGTGATGACAAGAAATCTGGAGCATTGTGATGACAATGGCCATGGAACATTGTGATGACACGGTCATGGAACATTGTGATGACAAGAATTATTGAGCATTATGATGACATGGTCATGGAACATTGTGATGACAAGAATTCTGGAGCATTGTGATGACAAGGGCCATGGAGAATTGTAATGAAAGGTTTCATTGTGCACTGTGGTGACAAGGGGGATGAAGTATTGTGATGAAACTGGTCCTGGAGCATTGTGATAACAAAAGCCATGGAGCATTGTGATGACAGGCGTCATGGAGCATTGTGAAGAAAGGGGCCATGTGGAATTGTAATGACAATAGAGAAATGTGATGAAAATGGTCAGCGAGCCTAGTGATAAAAGTGGTCATTGAGAATTGTGATAACATGGTCATGGAACATTGGGATGACAAGAATTCTGGAGCATTGTGATGACAAGGGCCATGGAGCATTGTGATGACACGCTCATGGAACATTGTGATGACAAGAATTCTGGAGCATTGTGATGACAAGGGCCATGGAGCATTGTGATGACACGGTCATGGAACATTGTGATGACAAGAATTCTGGAGCATTGTGATGACAAGGGCCATGGAGCATTGTGATGACACGGTCATGGAACAATGTGATGACAAGAATTCTGGAGCATTGTGATGACATGGGCCATGGTGCATTGTGATGACACGGTCATGGAACTTTGTGATGACAAGCAATCTGGAGCATTGTGATGACAAGGGCCATGGAGAACTGTGATGACCAGTGTCATGTAGCATTGTGATGACATGGTCATGGAACATTGTGATGAGAAGAATTATGGAGCATTGTGATGACACGGTTATGGAACATTCTGATGACAAGAATTCTGGAGCATTGTGATGCCAATGCCATGGAGAATTGTGATGACATGGTCATGAAACATTGTGATGACAAGAATTCTGGATCACTGTGTTGACAAGGGCCTTGGAGCATTGTGATGACAAGTGTCATGGAGCATTGTAATGAGAGGTTTCATTGTGCACCGTGATGACATGGGGGATGGAGTATTGTGATGAAACTGGTCCTGGAGCATTGTGATAACAAACGCCATGGAGCATTGTGATAAAAGGCATCATGGAGCATTGTGAAGAAAGGGGCCATGGGGAATTGTAATGACAATAGACAAATGTGATGAAAATGGTCAGCGAGCATAGTGATTAAAGTGGTCATTGAGAATTGTGTTGAAAAGCGATATAGAGCATTGTGATGACAAACGTCATGGAGAACTGTGATGACCAGGGTCATGTAGCATTGTAAAGACACGGTCATGGAACATTGTTATGACAAGAATTATTGAGCATTGTGATGACACGGTCATGGGACATTGTGATTGCAAGAATTCTGGATCATTGTGATGACCAGGCCATGGAGAATTTTAATGAAAGGTTTCATTGTGCACTGTGGTGACAAGGGGGATGGAGTATTGTGATGAAACTGGTCCTGGAGCATTGTGATAATAAAAGCCATGGAGCATTGTGATGACAGGCATCATGGAGCTTTGTGAAGAAAGGGGCCATGTGGAATTGTAATGACAATAGAGAAAGGTGATGAAAATTGTCAGCGAGCATAGTGATTAAAGTGGTCATTGAGAATTGAGATAACATCGTCATGGAACATTGGAATGACAAGAATTCTTGAGCATTGTGATGACAAGGGCCATGGAGCATTGTGATGACAAGAATTCTGGAGCATTGTGATGACAATGGCCATGGAGAATTCTGATGACATGGTCATGGTACATTGTGATGACAAGAATTCTGGAGCATTGTGATGACAATGGCCATGGAGCATTGTGATGACAAGAATTCTGGAGCATTGTGATGACAAGGGCCATGGAGCTTTGTGATGACAATGTCATGGAACATTGTGATGTCAAGAAATCTGGAGCATTCTGATGACACGGTCATGGAACATTGTGATGACAAGAAATCTGGAGCATTGTGATGACAATGGCCATGGAGCATTGTGATGACAAGAATTCTGGAGCATTGTGATGACAATGGCCATGGAGAATTCTGATGACATGGTCATGGTACATTGTGATGACAAGAATTCTGGAGCATTGTGATGACAAGTGTCATGGAGCATTGTGATGACAAGTGTCATGGAGCATTGTAATGAAAGGTTTCATTGTGCACCGTGATGACATGTGGGATGGAGAATTTTGATGAAACCGGTCCTGGAGCATTTTGATAACAAAAGCCATGGAGCATTTTGATGACAGGCATCATGGAGCATTGTAAAGAAAGGGGCAATGGGGAATTGTAATGACAATAGAGAAATGTGAGGAAAATGGTCAGCGAGCATAATGATTAAAGTTGTCTTTGAGAATTGTGATGAAAAGCGACATAGAGCATAGTGATGACAAACGTCATGGAGAACTGTGATGACCAGGGTCATTTAGCATTGTGATGACACGGTCATGGAACATTGTGATAACAAGAATTCTGGAGCATTGTGATGACAAGAGCCATGGAGAATTGTGATGACATGGTCATGGAACATTGTGTTGACAAGAATTCTGGAGATTTGTGATGACAAGTGTCATGGAGCATTGTAATGAAAGGTTTCATTGTGCACCGTGATGACATGTGGGATGGAGTATTGTGATGAAACTTGTCCTGGAGCATTCTGATAACAAAAGCCATGGAACATTGTCATGACAGGCATGATGGAGCATTTTAAAGAAAGGGGCAATGGGGAATTGGAATGACAATAGAGAAATGTGATGAAAATGGTCAGCAAGCATAGTGATTAAAGTGTTTTTTGAGAATTGTGATGAAAAGCGACATAGAGCATTGTGATGACAAAGGTCATGGAGAACCGTGATGACCAGGGTCATTTAGCATTGTGATGACACGGTCATGGAACATTGTGATGACAAGAATTCTGGAGCATTGTGATGACAAGTGCCATGGAGAGTTGTGATGACATCCTCATGGAACATTGTGATGAAAAGAATTCTGGAGCACTGTGTTGACAAGGGCCATGGAGCATTGTGATGAGAAGTGTCATGGAGCATTGTAATGAAAGGTTTCATTGTGCACTGTGATGACATGTGGGATGGAGTATTGTGATGAAACTGGTCCAGGAGCATTCTGATAACAAAAGACATGTAGCATTGTGATGACAGGCATGATGGAGCATTGTAAAGAAAGGGGCCATGGGGAATTGTAATGACAATAGAGAAATGGGATGAAAATGGTCAGCGAGCATAGTGATTAAAGTGGTCTTTGAGAATTGTGATGAAAAGCGTCATAGAGAATTGTGATGACAAAAGTCATGGAGAACTGTGATGACCACGGTAATGTAGCATTGTGAAGACACGGTCATGGAACATTGTGATGACAATAATTCTGGAGCATTGTGATGACAAAGTCCATGGAGCATTGTGATGACACAGTCATGGAACATTGTGATGAAAAGAATTCTGGTGCATTGTGATGACAAGGGCCATGGAGACTTGTGATGACACGGTCATGGAACATTGTGATGACAAGAATTCTAAAGCATTGTGATGACAAGGGCCATGGAGCATTGTGATGACACGGTAACGGAACATTGTGATGACAAGAATTCTGGAGCATTGTGATGACAAGGGCCATGGAGCATTGTGATAACACGGTCATGGAACATTGTGATGACAAGAAATCTGGAGCATTGTGATGACAAGGGCCATGGAGCATTGTGATGACAATGGCCATGGAACATTGTGATGACACGGTCATGGAACATTGTGATGACAAGAATTCTGGAGCATTGTGAAGACAAGGGCCATGGAGCATTGTGATGACATGGTCATGGAACATTGTGATGACAAGAATTCTGGAGCATTGTGATGACAAGGGCCATGGAGCATTGTGATGACAAGTGTCATGGAGCATTGTAACGAGAGGTTTCATTGTGCACCGTGATGACAAGGGAGATGGAGTATTGTGATGAAACTGGTGCTGGAGCATTGAGATAACAAAAGCCATGGAGCATTGTGATGACAGGCATCATGGAGCATTATGAAGAAAGGGGAATGGGGAAATGTAATGACAATAGAGAAATGTGATGAAAATGGTCAGCGAGTGTAATGATTAAAGTGGTCATTTAGAATTGTGATGAAAAGCGACATAGAGCATTGTGATGACAAAGGTCATGGAGAACTGTGATGACCAGGGTCATGTAGCATTGTGATGACACGGTCATGGAACATTGTGATGAGAAGAATTATGGAGCATTGTGATGACACGGTTATGGAACATTCTGATGACAAGAAATCTGGAGCATTGTGATGCCAATGCCATGGAGAATTGTGATGACATGGTCATGGAACATGGTGATGACAAGAATTCTGGATCACTGTGTTGACAAGGGCCATGGAGCATTGTGATGACAAGTGTCATGGAGCATTGTAATGAGAGGTTTCATTGTGCACCGTGATGACATGGGGGATGGAGTATTGTGATGAACCTGGTCCTGGAGCATTGTGATAACAAACGCCATGGAGCATTGTGATAACAGGCATCATGGAGCATTGTGAAGAAAGGGGCCATGGGGAATTGTAATGACAATAGACAAATGTGATGAAAATGGTCAGTGAGCATAGTGATTAAAGTGGTCATTGAGAATTGTAATGAAAAGCGACATAGAGCATTGTGATAACAAAGGTCATGAAGAACTGTGATGACCTGGGTCATGTAGCATTGTGATGTCACGGTCATGGAACATTGTGATGACAAGAATTCTGGAGCATTGTGATGACAAGTGCCATGGAGCATTGTGATGACACGGTCATGGAACATTGTGATAATAAGAATTCTAGAGCATTGTGATGACAAGGGCCATGGAGCATTGTGATGACAAGTGTCATGGAGCATTGTAATGAAAGGTTACATTCTACACCGTGATGACCTGTGGGATGGAGTATTGTGATGAAACTGGTCCTGGAGCATTCTGATAACAAGAGCCATGGAACATTGTCATGACAGGCATGATGGAGCATTTTAAAGAAAGGGGCAATGGGGAATTGTAATGACAATAGAGAAATGTGATGAAAATGGTCAGCAAGCATAGAGATTAAAGTGTTCTTTGAGAATTGTGATGAAAAGCAACATAGAGCATTGTGATGACAAAGGTCATGGAGAACTGTGATGACCAGTGTCATGTAGCATTGTGATGACATGGTCATGGAACATTGTGATGAGAAGAATTATGGAGCATTGTGATAACACGGTCATGGAACATTCTGATGACAAGAATTCTGGAGCATTGTGATGCCAATGCCATGGAGAATTGTGATGACATGGTCATGGAACATTGTGATGACAAGAATTCTGGAGCACTGTGTTGACAAGGGCCTTGGAGCATTGTGATGACAAGTGTCATGGAGCATTGTAATGAAAGGTTTCCTTGTGCACCGTGATGACATGTGGGATGGAGTATTGTGATGAGACTGGTCCTGGAGCATTCTGATAACAAATGCAATGGAGCATTGTGATAACAGGCATCATGGAGCATTGTAAAGAAAGGAGCAATGGGGAATTGTAATGACAATAGAGAAATGTGAAGAAAATGGTCAGCGAGCATAGTGATTAAAGTGGCCTTTGAGAATTGTGATGAAAAGCGCCATAGAGCATTGTGATGACAAAGGTCATGGAGAACTGTGATAATCAGGGTCATGTAGCATTGTGATGACACGGTCATGGAACATTGTGACGACAAGAATTCTGGAGCATTGTGATGACACGGGCCATGGAGAATTGTGATGACATGGTCATGGAACATTGTGATGAAAGAATTCTGGAGCATTGTTATGACAAGGGCCATGGAGCATTGTGATGACAAGTGTCATGGAGCATTGTAATGAAAGATTTCATTGTGCAAGGTGATGACATAGGGGATGGAGTATTGTGATGAATCTGGTCCTGGATCATTGTGATAACAAAGCCATGGAGCATGGTGATGACAGGCATCATGGAGCATTGTGAAGACAGGGGCCATGGGGAATTGTAATGACAATAGAGAAATGTGATGAAAATGGTCAGCGAGCATAGTGATTAAAGTGGTCATTGAGAATTGTGTTGAAAAGCGATATAGAGCATTGTGATGACAAACGTCATGGAGAACTGTGATGACCAGGGTCATGTAGCATTGTAAAGACACGGTCATGGAACATTGTTATGACAAGAATTATTGAGCATTGTGATGACACGGTCATGGGACATTGTGATTGCAAGAATTCTGGATCATTGTGATGACCAGGCCATGGAGAATTTTAATGAAAGGTTTCATTGTGCACTGTGGTGACAAGGGGGATGGAGTATTGTGATGAAACTGGTCCTGGAGCATTGTGATAATAAAAGCCATGGAGCATTGTGATGACAGGCATCATGGAGCTTTGTGAAGAAAGGGGCCATGTGGAATTGTAATGACAATAGAGAAAGGTGATGAAAATTGTCAGCGAGCATAGTGATTAAAGTGGTCATTGAGAATTGAGATAACATCGTCATGGAACATTGGAATGACAAGAATTCTTGAGCATTGTGATGACAAGGGCCATGGAGCATTGTGATGACAAGAATTCTGGAGCATTGTGATGACAAGGGCCATGGAGCTTTGTGATGACAATGTCATGGAACATTGTGATGTCAAGAAATCTGGAGCATTCTGATGACACGGTCATGGAACATTGTGATGACAAGAAATCTGGAGCATTGTGATGACAATGGCCATGGAGCATTGTGATGACAAGAATTCTGGAGCATTGTGATGACAATGGCCATGGAGAATTCTGATGACATGGTCATGGTACATTGTGATGACAAGAATTCTGGAGCATTGTGATGACAAGTGTCATGGAGCATTGTGATGACAAGTGTCATGGAGCATTGTAATGAAAGATTTCATTGTGCACCGTGATGACATGTGGGATGGAGAATTTTGATGAAACCGGTCCTGGAGCATTTTGATAACAAAAGCCATGGAGCATTTTGATGACAGGCATCATGGAGCATTGTAAAGAAAGGGGCAATGGGGAATTGTAATGACAATAGAGAAATGTGAGGAAAATGGTCAGCGAGCATAATGATTAAAGTTGTCTTTGAGAATTGTGATGAAAAGCGACATAGAGCATAGTGATGACAAACGTCATGGAGAACTGTGATGACCAGGGTCATTTAGCATTGTGATGACACGGTCATGGAACATTGTGATAACAAGAATTCTGGAGCATTGTGATGACAAGAGCCATGGAGAATTGTGATGACATGGTCATGGAACATTGTGTTGACAAGAATTCTGGAGATTTGTGATGACAAGTGTCATGGAGCATTGTAATGAAAGGTTTCATTGTGCACCGTGATGACATGTGGGATGGAGTATTGTGATGAAACTTGTCCTGGAGCATTCTGATAACAAAAGCCATGGAACATTGTCATGACAGGCATGATGGAGCATTTTAAAGAAAGGGGCAATGGGGAATTGGAATGACAATAGAGAAATGTGATGAAAATGGTCAGCAAGCATAGTGATTAAAGTGTTTTTTGAGAATTGTGATGAAAAGCGACATAGAGCATTGTGATGACAAAGGTCATGGAGAACCGTGATGACCAGGGTCATTTAGCATTGTGATGACACGGTCATGGAATATTGTGATGACAATAATTCTGGAGCATTGTGATGACAAGGGCCATGGAGCATTGTGATGACACAGTCATGGAACATTGTGATAACAAGAATTCTGGAGGATTGTGATGACAAGGGCCATGGAGCATTGTGATGAGAAGTGTCATGGAACATTGTAATGAGAGGTTTCATTGTGCACCGTGATGACGTGGGGGATGGAGTATTGTGATGAAACTGGTCCTGGAGCATTGTGATAACAAAAGCCCTGGAGCATTGTGATGACTGGCATCATGGAGCATTGTGAAGAAAGGGGCCATGGGGAATTGTAATGACAATAGAGAAATGTAATGAAAATGGTCAGCGAGCATAGGGATTAAAGTGGTCATTGAAAATTGTGATGAAAAGCGACATAGAGCATTGTGATGACAAAGGTCATGGAGAACTGTGATGACCAGGGTCATGTAGCATTGTGATGACACGGTCATGGAACATTGTGATGACAAGAATTCTGGAGCATTGTGATGAAAAGGGCCATGGAGCATTGTGATGACACGGTCATGGAACATTGTGATGACAAGAATTCTGGAGCATTGTGATGACAAGTGCCATGGAGAGTTGTGATGACATCCTCATGGAACATTGTGATGAAAAGAATTCTGGAGCACTGTGTTGACAAGGGCCATGGAGCATTGTGATGAAAAGTGTCATGGAGCATTGTAATGAAAGGTTTCATTGTGCACTGTGATGACATGTGGGATGGAGTATTGTGATGAAACTGGTCCAGGAGCATTCTGATAACAAAAGACATGTAGCATTGTGATGACAGGCATGATGGAGCATTGTAAAGAAAGGGGCCATGGGGAATTGTAATGACAATAGAGAAATGGGATGAAAATGGTCAGCGAGCATAGTGATTAAAGTGGTCTTTGAGAATTGTGATGAAAAGCGTCATAGAGAATTGTGATGACAAAAGTCATGGAGAACTGTGATGACCACGGTAATGTAGCATTGTGAAGACACGGTCATGGAACATTGTGATGACAATAATTCTGGAGCATTGTGATGACAAAGTCCATGGAGCATTGTGATGACACAGTCATGGAACATTGTGATGAAAAGAATTCTGGTGCATTGTGATGACAAGGGCCATGGAGACTTGTGATGACACGGTCATGGAACATTGTGATGAAAAGAATTCTGGTGCATTGTGATGACAAGGGCCATGGAGACTTGTGATGACACGGTCATGGAACATTGTGATGACAAGAATTCTAAAGCATTGTGATGACAAGGGCCATGGAGCATTGTGATGACACGGTAACGGAACATTGTGATGACAAGAATTCTGGAGCATTGTGATGACAAGGGCCATGGAGCATTGTGATAACACGGTCATGGAACATTGTGATGACAAGAAATCTGGAGCATTGTGATGACAAGGGCCATGGAGCATTGTGATGACACGGTCATGGAACATTGTGATAAAAAGAATTCTGGAGCATTGTGATGACAAGGGCCATGGAGCATTGTGATGACAAGTGTCATGGAACATTGTAATGAGAGGTTTCATTGTGCACCGTGATGACATGGGGGATGGAGTATTGTGATGAAACTGGTCCTGGACCATGGTGATAACAAAAGCCATGGAGCATTGTGATGACAGGCATCATGGAGCATTGTGAAGAAAGGGGCCATGGGGAATTGTAATGACAATAGAGAAATGTGATGAAAATTGTCAGCGAGCATAGTGATTAAAGTGGTCATTGAGAATTGTGATGAAAAGCGACATAGAGCATTGTGATGACAAAGGTCATGAAGAACTGTGATGACCAGGGTCATGTAGCATTGTGATGTCACGGTCATGGAACTTTGTGATGACAAGAATTCTGGAGCATTCTGATGACAAGGGCCATGGAGCATTGTGATGACACGGTCATGGAACATTGTGATGACAAGTAATCTGGAGCATTGTGATGACAAGGGCCATGGAGCATTGTGATGACACGGTCATGGAACATTGTGATGAAAAGAAATCTGGAGCATTGTGATGACAATGGCCATGGAACATTGTGATGACACGGTCATGGAACATTGTGATGACAAGAATTCTGGAGCATTGTGAAGACAAGGGCCATGGAGCATTGTGATGACATGGTCATGGAACATTGTGATGACAAGAATTCTGGAGCATTGTGATGAAAAGGGCCATGGAGCATTGTGATGACAAGTGTCATGGAGCATTGTAACGAGAGGTTTCATTGTGCACCGTGATGACAAGGGAGATGGAGTATTGTGATGAAACTGGTGCTGGAGCATTGTGATAACAAAAGCCATGGAGCATTGTGATGACAGGCATCATGGAGCATTATGAAGAAAGGGGAATGGGGAAATGTAATGACAATAGAGAAATGTGATGAAAATGGTCAGCGAGTGTAATGATTAAAGTGGTCATTTAGAATTGTGATGAAAAGCGACATAGAGCATTGTGATGACAAAGGTCATGGAGAACTGTGATGACCAGGGTCATGTAGCATTGTGATGACACGGTCATGGAACATTGTGATGAGAAGAATTATGGAGCATTGTGATGACACGGTTATGGAACATTCTGATGACAAGAAATCTGGAGCATTGTGATGCCAATGCCATGGAGAATTGTGATGACATGGTCATGGAACATGGTGATGACAAGAATTCTGGATCACTGTGTTGACAAGGGCCATGGAGCATTGTGATGACAAGTGTCATGGAGCATTGTAATGAGAGGTTTCATTGTGCACCGTGATGACATGGGGGATGGAGTATTGTGATGAAACTGGTCCTGGAGCATTGTGATAACAAACGCCATGGAGCATTGTGATAACAGGCATCATGGAGCATTGTGAAGAAAGGGGCCATGGGGAATTGTAATGACAATAGACAAATGTGATGAAAATGGTCAGTGAGCATAGTGATTAAAGTGGTCATTGAGAATTGTAATGAAAAGCGACATAGAGCATTGTGATAACAAAGGTCATGAAGAACTGTGATGACCTGGGTCATGTAGCATTGTGATGTCACGGTCATGGAACATTGTGATGACAAGAATTCTGGAGCATTGTGATGACAAGTGCCATGGAGCATTGTGATGACACGGTCATGGAACATTGTGATAATAAGAATTCTAGAGCATTGTGATGACAAGGGCCATGGAGCATTGTGATGACAAGTGTCATGGAGCATTGTAATGAAAGGTTACATTCTACACCGTGATGACCTGTGGGATGGAGTATTGTGATGAAACTGGTCCTGGAGCATTCTGATAACAAGAGCCATGGAACATTGTCATGACAGGCATGATGGAGCATTTTAAAGAAAGGGGCAATGGGGAATTGTAATGACAATAGAGAAATGTGATGAAAATGGTCAGCAAGCATAGAGATTAAAGTGTTCTTTGAGAATTGTGATGAAAAGCAACATAGAGCATTGTGATGACAAAGGTCATGGAGAACTGTGATGACCAGTGTCATGTAGCATTGTGATGACATGGTCATGGAACATTGTGATGAGAAGAATTATGGAGCATTGTGATAACACGGTCATGGAACATTCTGATGACAAGAATTCTGGAGCATTGTGATGCCAATGCCATGGAGAATTGTGATGACATGGTAATGGAACATTGTGATGACAAGAATTCTGGAGCACTGTGTTGACAAGGGCCTTGGAGCATTGTGATGACAAGTGTCATGGAGCATTGTAATGAAAGGTTTCCTTGTGCACCGTGATGACATGTGGGATGGAGTATTGTGATGAGACTGGTCCTGGAGCATTCTGATAACAAATGCAATGGAGCATTGTGATAACAGGCATCATGGAGCATTGTAAAGAAAGGAGCAATGGGGAATTGTAATGACAATAGAGAAATGTGAAGAAAATGGTCAGCGAGCATAGTGATTAAAGTGGCCTTTGAGAATTGTGATGAAAAGCGCCATAGAGCATTGTGATGACAAAGGTCATGGAGAACTGTGATAATCAGGGTCATGTAGCATTGTGATGACACGGTCATGGAACATTGTGACGACAAGAATTCTGGAGCATTGTGATGACACGGGCCATGGAGAATTGTGATGACATGGTCATGGAACATTGTGATGAAAAGAATTCTGGAGCATTGTTATGACAAGGGCCATGGAGCATTGTGATGACACGGTCATGGAACATTGTGATGACAAGAATTCTGGAGCATTGTGATGACAAGGGCCATGGAGCACTCTGATGACACGGTCATGGAACATTGTAATGACAAGAATTCTGGAGCATTGTGATGACAAGTGCCATGGAGAGTTGTGATGACATCCTCATGGAACATTGTGATGAAAAGAATTCTGGAGCACTGTGTTGACAAGGGCCATGGAGCATTGTGATGAGAAGTGTCATGGAGCATTGTAATGAAAGGTTTCATTGTGCACTGTGATGACATGTGGGATGGAGTATTGTGATGAAACTGGTCCAGGAGCATTCTGATAACAAAAGACATGTAGCATTGTGATGACAGGCATGATGGAGCATTGTAAAGAAAGGGGCCATGGGGAATTGTAATGACAATAGAGAAATGGGATGAAAATGGTCAGCGAGCATAGTGATTAAAGTGGTCTTTGAGAATTGTGATGAAAAGCGTCATAGAGAATTGTGATGACAAAAGTCATGGAGAACTGTGATGACCACGGTAATGTAGCATTGTGAAGACACGGTCATGGAACATTGTGATGACAATAATTCTGGAGCATTGTGATGACAAAGTCCATGGAGCATTGTGATGACACAGTCATGGAACATTGTGATGAAAAGAATTCTGGTGCATTGTGATGACAAGGGCCATGGAGACTTGTGATGACACGGTCATGGAACATTGTGATGAAAAGAATTCTGGTGCATTGTGATGACAAGGGCCATGGAGACTTGTGATGACACGGTCATGGAACATTGTGATGACAAGAATTCTAAAGCATTGTGATGACAAGGGCCATGGAGCATTGTGATGACACGGTAACGGAACATTGTGATGACAAGAATTCTGGAGCATTGTGATGACAAGGGCCATGGAGCATTGTGATAACACGGTCATGGAACATTGTGATGACAAGAAATCTGGAGCATTGTGATGACAAGGGCCATGGAGCATTGTGATGACACGGTCATGGAACATTGTGATAAAAAGAATTCTGGAGCATTGTGATGACAAGGGCCATGGAGCATTGTGATGACAAGTGTCATGGAACATTGTAATGAGAGGTTTCATTGTGCACCGTGATGACATGGGGGATGGAGTATTGTGATGAAACTGGTCCTGGACCATGGTGATAACAAAAGCCATGGAGCATTGTGATGACAGGCATCATGGAGCATTGTGAAGAAAGGGGCCATGGGGAATTGTAATGACAATAGAGAAATGTGATGAAAATTGTCAGCGAGCATAGTGATTAAAGTGGTCATTGAGAATTGTGATGAAAAGCGACATAGAGCATTGTGATGACAAAGGTCATGAAGAACTGTGATGACCAGGGTCATGTAGCATTGTGATGTCACGGTCATGGAACTTTGTGATGACAAGAATTCTGGAGCATTCTGATGACAAGGGCCATGGAGCATTGTGATGACACGGTCATGGAACATTGTGATGACAAGTAATCTGGAGCATTGTGATGACAAGGGCCATGGAGCATTGTGATGACACGGTCATGGAACATTGTGATGAAAAGAAATCTGGAGCATTGTGATGACAATGGCCATGGAACATTGTGATGACACGGTCATGGAACATTGTGATGACAAGAATTCTGGAGCATTGTGAAGACAAGGGCCATGGAGCATTGTGATGACATGGTCATGGAACATTGTGATGACAAGAATTCTGGAGCATTGTGATGAAAAGGGCCATGGAGCATTGTGATGACAAGTGTCATGGAGCATTGTAACGAGAGGTTTCATTGTGCACCGTGATGACAAGGGAGATGGAGTATTGTGATGAAACTGGTGCTGGAGCATTGTGATAACAAAAGCCATGGAGCATTGTGATGACAGGCATCATGGAGCATTATGAAGAAAGGGGAATGGGGAAATGTAATGACAATAGAGAAATGTGATGAAAATGGTCAGCGAGTGTAATGATTAAAGTGGTCATTTAGAATTGTGATGAAAAGCGACATAGAGCATTGTGATGACAAAGGTCATGGAGAACTGTGATGACCAGGGTCATGTAGCATTGTGATGACACGGTCATGGAACATTGTGATGAGAAGAATTATGGAGCATTGTGATGACACGGTTATGGAACATTCTGATGACAAGAAATCTGGAGCATTGTGATGCCAATGCCATGGAGAATTGTGATGACATGGTCATGGAACATGGTGATGACAAGAATTCTGGATCACTGTGTTGACAAGGGCCATGGAGCATTGTGATGACAAGTGTCATGGAGCATTGTAATGAGAGGTTTCATTGTGCACCGTGATGACATGGGGGATGGAGTATTGTGATGAAACTGGTCCTGGAGCATTGTGATAACAAACGCCATGGAGCATTGTGATAACAGGCATCATGGAGCATTGTGAAGAAAGGGGCCATGGGGAATTGTAATGACAATAGACAAATGTGATGAAAATGGTCAGTGAGCATAGTGATTAAAGTGGTCATTGAGAATTGTAATGAAAAGCGACATAGAGCATTGTGATAACAAAGGTCATGAAGAACTGTGATGACCTGGGTCATGTAGCATTGTGATGTCACGGTCATGGAACATTGTGATGACAAGAATTCTGGAGCATTGTGATGACAAGTGCCATGGAGCATTGTGATGACACGGTCATGGAACATTGTGATAATAAGAATTCTAGAGCATTGTGATGACAAGGGCCATGGAGCATTGTGATGACAAGTGTCATGGAGCATTGTAATGAAAGGTTACATTCTACACCGTGATGACCTGTGGGATGGAGTATTGTGATGAAACTGGTCCTGGAGCATTCTGATAACAAGAGCCATGGAACATTGTCATGACAGGCATGATGGAGCATTTTAAAGAAAGGGGCAATGGGGAATTGTAATGACAATAGAGAAATGTGATGAAAATGGTCAGCAAGCATAGAGATTAAAGTGTTCTTTGAGAATTGTGATGAAAAGCAACATAGAGCATTGTGATGACAAAGGTCATGGAGAACTGTGATGACCAGTGTCATGTAGCATTGTGATGACATGGTCATGGAACATTGTGATGAGAAGAATTATGGAGCATTGTGATAACACGGTCATGGAACATTCTGATGACAAGAATTCTGGAGCATTGTGATGCCAATGCCATGGAGAATTGTGATGACATGGTCATGGAACATTGTGATGACAAGAATTCTGGAGCACTGTGTTGACAAGGGCCTTGGAGCATTGTGATGACAAGTGTCATGGAGCATTGTAATGAAAGGTTTCCTTGTGCACCGTGATGACATGTGGGATGGAGTATTGTGATGAGACTGGTCCTGGAGCATTCTGATAACAAATGCAATGGAGCATTGTGATAACAGGCATCATGGAGCATTGTAAAGAAAGGAGCAATGGGGAATTGTAATGACAATAGAGAAATGTGAAGAAAATGGTCAGCGAGCATAGTGATTAAAGTGGCCTTTGAGAATTGTGATGAAAAGCGCCATAGAGCATTGTGATGACAAAGGTCATGGAGAACTGTGATAATCAGGGTCATGTAGCATTGTGATGACACGGTCATGGAACATTGTGACGACAAGAATTCTGGAGCATTGTGATGACACGGGCCATGGAGAATTGTGATGACATGGTCATGGAACATTGTGATGAAAAGAATTCTGGAGCATTGTTATGACAAGGGCCATGGAGCATTGTGATGACAAGTGTCATGGAGCATTGTAATGAAAGATTTCATTGTGCAAGGTGATGACATAGGGGATGGAGTATTGTGATGAATCTGGTCCTGGATCATTGTGATAACAAAGCCATGGAGCATGGTGATGACAGGCATCATGGAGCATTGTGAAGACAGGGGCCATGGGGAATTGTAATGACAATAGAGAAATGTGATGAAAATGGTCAGCGAGCATAGTGATTAAAGTGGTCATTGAGAATTGTGTTGAAAAGCGATATAGAGCATTGTGATGACAAACGTCATGGAGAACTGTGATGACCAGGGTCATGTAGCATTGTAAAGACACGGTCATGGAACATTGTTATGACAAGAATTATTGAGCATTGTGATGACACGGTCATGGGACATTGTGATTGCAAGAATTCTGGATCATTGTGATGACCAGGCCATGGAGAATTTTAATGAAAGGTTTCATTGTGCACTGTGGTGACAAGGGGGATGGAGTATTGTGATGAAACTGGTCCTGGAGCATTGTGATAATAAAAGCCATGGAGCATTGTGATGACAGGCATCATGGAGCTTTGTGAAGAAAGGGGCCATGTGGAATTGTAATGACAATAGAGAAAGGTGATGAAAATTGTCAGCGAGCATAGTGATTAAAGTGGTCATTGAGAATTGAGATAACATCGTCATGGAACATTGGAATGACAAGAATTCTTGAGCATTGTGATGACAAGGGCCATGGAGCATTGTGATGACAAGAATTCTGGAGCATTGTGATGACAAGGGCCATGGAGCTTTGTGATGACAATGTCATGGAACATTGTGATGTCAAGAAATCTGGAGCATTCTGATGACACGGTCATGGAACATTGTGATGACAAGAAATCTGGAGCATTGTGATGACAATGGCCATGGAGCATTGTGATGACAAGAATTCTGGAGCATTGTGATGACAATGGCCATGGAGAATTCTGATGACATGGTCATGGTACATTGTGATGACAAGAATTCTGGAGCATTGTGATGACAAGTGTCATGGAGCATTGTGATGACAAGTGTCATGGAGCATTGTAATGAAAGATTTCATTGTGCACCGTGATGACATGTGGGATGGAGAATTTTGATGAAACCGGTCCTGGAGCATTTTGATAACAAAAGCCATGGAGCATTTTGATGACAGGCATCATGGAGCATTGTAAAGAAAGGGGCAATGGGGAATTGTAATGACAATAGAGAAATGTGAGGAAAATGGTCAGCGAGCATAATGATTAAAGTTGTCTTTGAGAATTGTGATGAAAAGCGACATAGAGCATAGTGATGACAAACGTCATGGAGAACTGTGATGACCAGGGTCATTTAGCATTGTGATGACACGGTCATGGAACATTGTGATAACAAGAATTCTGGAGCATTGTGATGACAAGAGCCATGGAGAATTGTGATGACATGGTCATGGAACATTGTGTTGACAAGAATTCTGGAGATTTGTGATGACAAGTGTCATGGAGCATTGTAATGAAAGGTTTCATTGTGCACCGTGATGACATGTGGGATGGAGTATTGTGATGAAACTTGTCCTGGAGCATTCTGATAACAAAAGCCATGGAACATTGTCATGACAGGCATGATGGAGCATTTTAAAGAAAGGGGCAATGGGGAATTGGAATGACAATAGAGAAATGTGATGAAAATGGTCAGCAAGCATAGTGATTAAAGTGTTTTTTGAGAATTGTGATGAAAAGCGACATAGAGCATTGTGATGACAAAGGTCATGGAGAACCGTGATGACCAGGGTCATTTAGCATTGTGATGACACGGTCATGGAACATTGTGATGACAATAATTCTGGAGCATTGTGATGACAAGGGCCATGGAGCATTGTGATGACACAGTCATGGAACATTGTGATAACAAGAATTCTGGAGGATTGTGATGACAAGGGCCATGGAGCATTGTGATGAGAAGTGTCATGGAACATTGTAATGAGAGGTTTCATTGTGCACCGTGATGACGTGGGGGATGGAGTATTGTGATGAAACTGGTCCTGGAGCATAGTGATAACAAAAGCCCTGGAGCATTGTGATGACAGGCATCATGGAGCATTGTGAAGAAAGGGGCCATGGGGAATTGTAATGACAATAGAGAAATGTAATGAAAATGGTCAGCGAGCATAGTGATTAAAGTGGTCATTGAGAATTGTGATGAAAAGCGACATAGAGCATTGTGATGACAAAGGTCATGGAGAACTGTGATGACCAGGGTCATGTAGCATTGTGATGACACGGTCATGGAACATTGTGATGACAAGAATTCTGGAGCATTGTGATGAAAAGGGCCATGGAGCATTGTGATGACACGGTCATGGAACATTGTGATGACAAGAATTCTGGAGCATTGTGATGACAAGGGCCATGGAGCACTCTGATGACACGGTCATGGAACATTGTGATGACAAGAATTCTGGAGCATTGTGATGACAAGTGCCATGGAGAGTTGTGATGACATCCTCATGGAACATTGTGATGAAAAGAATTCTGGAGCACTGTGTTGACAAGGGCCATGGAGCATTGTGATGAGAAGTGTCATGGAGCATTGTAATGAAAGGTTTCATTGTGCACTGTGATGACATGTGGGATGGAGTATTGTGATGAAACTGGTCCAGGAGCATTCTGATAACAAAAGACATGTAGCATTGTGATGACAGGCATGATGGAGCATTGTAAAGAAAGGGGCCATGGGGAATTGTAATGACAATAGAGAAATGGGATGAAAATGGTCAGCGAGCATAGTGATTAAAGTGGTCTTTGAGAATTGTGATGAAAAGCGTCATAGAGAATTGTGATGACAAAAGTCATGGAGAACTGTGATGACCACGGTAATGTAGCATTGTGAAGACACGGTCATGGAACATTGTGATGACAATAATTCTGGAGCATTGTGATGACAAAGTCCATGGAGCATTGTGATGACACAGTCATGGAACATTGTGATGAAAAGAATTCTGGTGCATTGTGATGACAAGGGCCATGGAGACTTGTGATGACACGGTCATGGAACATTGTGATGACAAGAATTCTAAAGCATTGTGATGACAAGGGCCATGGAGCATTGTGATGACACGGTAACGGAACATTGTGATGACAAGAATTCTGGAGCATTGTGATGACAAGGGCCATGGAGCATTGTGATAACACGGTCATGGAACATTGTGATGACAAGAAATCTGGAGCATTGTGATGACAAGGGCCATGGAGCATTGTGATGACACGGTCATGGAACATTGTGATAAAAAGAATTCTGGAGCATTGTGATGACAAGGGCCATGGAGCATTGTGATGACAAGTGTCATGGAACATTGTAATGAGAGGTTTCATTGTGCACCGTGATGACATGGGGGATGGAGTATTGTGATGAAACTGGTCCTGGACCATGGTGATAACAAAAGCCATGGAGCATTGTGATGACAGGCATCATGGAGCATTGTGAAGAAAGGGGCCATGGGGAATTGTAATGACAATAGAGAAATGTGATGAAAATTGTCAGCGAGCATAGTGATTAAAGTGGTCATTGAGAATTGTGATGAAAAGCGACATAGAGCATTGTGATGACAAAGGTCATGAACAACTGTGATGACCAGGGTCATGTAGCATTGTGATGTCACGGTCATGGAACATTGTGATGACAAGAATTCTGGAGCATTCTGATGACAAGGGCATTGGAGCATTGTGATGACACGGTCATGGAACATTGTGATGACAAGTAATCTGGAGCATTGTGATGACAAGGGCCATGGGGCATTGTGATGACACGGTCATGGAACATTGTGATGAAAAGAAATCTGGAGCATTGTGATGACAATGGCCATGGAACATTGTGATGACACGGTCATGGAACATTGTGATGACAAGAATTCTGGAGCATTGTGATGACAAGGGCCATGGAGCATTGTGATGACAAGTGTCATGGAGCATTGTAACGAGAGGTTTCATTGTGCACCGTGATGACAAGGGGGATGGAGTATTGTGATGAAACTGGTGCTGGAGCATTGTGATAACAAAAGCCATGGAGCATTGTGATGACAGGCATCATGGAGCATTATGAAGAAAGGGGAATGGGGAAATGTAATGACAATAGAGAAATGTGATGAAAATGGTCAGCGAGTGTAATGATTAAAGTGGTCATTTAGAATTGTGATGAAAAGCGACATAGAGCATTGTGATGACAAAGGTCATGGAGAACTGTGATGACCAGGGTCATGTAGCATTGTGATGACACGGTCATGGAACATTGTGATGAGAAGAATTATGGAGCATTGTGATGACACGGCCATGGAACATTCTGATGACAAGAATTCTGGAGCATTGTGATGCCAATGCCATGGAGAATTGTGATGACATGGTCATGGATCATTGGGATGACAAGAATTCTGGAGCACTGTGTTGACAAGGGCCATGGAGCATTGTGATGACAAGTGTCATGGAGCATTGTAATGAAAGGTTTCATTGTGCACCGTGATGACATGTGGGATGGAGTATTGTGATGAAACTGGTCCTGGAGCATTCTGATAACAAAAGCCATGGAGCATTGTGATGACAGGCATCATGGAGCATTGTAAAGAAAGGGGCAATGGGGAATTTTAATGACAATAGAGAAATGTGAGGAAAATGGTCAGCGAGCATAGTGATTAAAGTGGTCTTTTAGAATTGTGATGAAAAGCGACATAGAGCATTGTGATGACAAAGGTCATGGAGAACTGTGATAACCAGGGTCATGTAGCATTGTGATGACACGGTCATGGAACGTTGTGATGACAAGAATTCAGGAGCATTGTGATGACACGGGCCATGGAGAATTGTGATGACATGGTCATGGAACATTGTGATGAAAAGGATTCTGGAGCATTGTTATGACAAGGGCCATGGAGCATTGTGTTTACAAGTGTCATGGAGCATTGTAATGAAAGATTTCATTGTGCAAGGTGATGACATAGGGGATGGAGTATTGTGATGAAACTGGTCCTGGAGCATTGTGATAACAAAGCCATGGAGCATTGTGATGACAGGCATCATGGAGCATTCTGAAGAAAGGGGCCATGGGGAATTGTAATGACAATAGATAAATGTGATGAAAATGGTCAGCGAGCATACTGATTAAAGTGGTCATTGAAAATTGTGATGAAAAGTGACATAGAACATTGTATTGATAAAGGTCATGGAGAACTGTGATGACCAGGGTCATGTAGCATTTTGATGACACGGTCACAGAATATTGTGATGAAAAGAATTCTGGAGCATTGTGATGACAAGGGCCATGGAACATTGTGATGACACGGTCATGGAACATTCTGATGACAAGAAATCTGGAGCATTGTGATGACAAGTGCCATAGAGCATTGTGATGACACGGTCATGGAACATTGTGATGACAAGAATTCTGGAGCATTGTGATGACAAGGGCCATGGAGAATTGTAATGAAAGGTTTCATTGGGCACTGTGGTGACAAGGGGGATGGAGTATTGTGATGAAACTGGTCCTGGAGCATTGTGATAATAAAAGCCATGGAGCATTGTGATGACAGGCATCATGGAGCTTTGTGAAGAAAGGGGCCATGTGGAATTGTAATGACAATAGAGAAAGGTGATGAAAATTGTGAGCGAGCATAGTTATTAAAGTGGTCATTGAGAATTGTGATAACATCGTCATGGAACATTGGGATGAGAAGAATTCTTGAGCATTGTGATGACTAGGGCCATGGAGCATTGTGATGACACAGTCATGGAACATTGTGATGACAAGAATTCTGGAGCATTGTGATGACAAGGGCCATGGAGCTTTGTGATGACACGGTCATGGAACATTGTGATGACAAGAAATCTGCAGCATTGTGATGACACGGTCATGGAACATTGTGATGACAAGAAATCTGGAGCATTGTGATGACAATGGACATGGAGCATTGTGACGACAAGAAATCTGGAGCATTGTGATGACAATGGCCATGGAGAATTCTGATGACATGGTCATGGTACATTGTGATGACAAGAATTCTGGAGCTTTGTGATGACAAGTGTCATGGAGCATTGTGATGACAAGTGTCATGGAGCATTGTAATGAAAGGTTTCATTGTGCACCGTGATGACATGTGGGATGGAATATTGTGATGAAACTGGTCCTGGAGCATTTTGATAACAAAAGCCATGGAGCATTTTGATGACAGGCATCATGGAGCATTGTAAAGAAAGGGGCAATGGGGAATGGTAATGACAATAGAGAAATGTGAGGAAAATGGTCAGCGAGCATAGTGATTAAACTGGTCTTTTAGAATTGTGATGAAAAGCGACATAGAGCATTGTGATGACAAAGGTCATGGAGAACTGTGATAATCAGTGTCATGTAGCATTGTGATGACACGGTCATGGAACGTTGTGATGACAAGAATTCTGGAGCATTGTGATGACACGGGCCATGGAGAATTGTGATGACATGGTCATGGAACATTGTGATGAAAAGAATTCTGGAGCATTGTTATCACAAGGGCCATGGAGCATTGTGATGACAAATATCATGGAGCATTGTAATGAAAGATTTCATTGTGCAAGGTGATGACATAGGGGATGGAGTATTGTGATGAAACTGGTCCTGGAGCATTGTGATAACAAAGCCATGGAGCATTGTGATGACAGGCATCATGGAGCATTCTGAAGAAAGGGGCCATGGAGAATTGTAATGACAATAGATAAATGTGATGAAAATGGGCAGCGAGCATACTGATTAAAGTGGTCATTGAAAATTGTGATGAAAAGCGACATAGAACATTGTATTGATAAAGGTCATGGAGAAATGTGATGACCAGGGTTATGTAGCATTTTGATGACACGGTCACGGAACATTGTGATGAAAAGAATTCTGGAGCAATGTGATGAAAAGGGCCATGGAACATTGTGATGACACGGTCATGGAACATTTTGATGACAAGAAATCTGGAGCATTGTGATGACAAGGGCCATGGAGAATTGTGATGCCATGGTCATGGAACATTGTGATGACAAGAATTCTGTAGCATTGTGATGACAAGGGCCATGGAGCACTCTGATGACACGGTCATGGAACATTGTGATGACAAGAATTCTGGAGCATTGTGATGACAAGTGCCATGGAGAGTTGTGATGACATCCTCATGGAACATTGTGATGAAAAGAATTCTGGAGCACTGTGTTGACAAGGGCCATGGAGCATTGTGATGAGAAGTGTCATGGAGCATTGTAATGAAAGGTTTCATTGTGCACTGTGATGACATGTGGGATGGAGTATTGTGATGAAACTGGTCCTGGAGCATTCTGATAACAAAAGACATGTAGCATTGTGATGACAGGCATGATGGAGCATTGTAAAGAAAGGGGCCATGGGGAATTGTAATGACAATAGAGAAATGGGATGAAAATGGTCAGCGAGCATAGTGATTAAAGTGGTCTTTGAGAATTGTGATGAAAAGCGTCATAGAGAATTGTGATGACAAAAGTCATGGAGAACTGTGATGACCACGGTAATGTAGCATTGTGAAGACACGGTCATGGAACATTGTGATGACAATAATTCTGGAGCATTGTGATGACAAAGTCCATGGAGCATTGTGATGACACAGTCATGGAACATTGTGATGAAAAGAATTCTGGTGCATTGTGATGACAAGGGCCATGGAGACTTGTGATGACACGGTCATGGAACATTGTGATGACAAGAATTCTAAAGCATTGTGATGTCAAGGGCCATGGAGCATTGTGATGACACGGTAACAGAACATTGTGATGACAAGAATTCTGGAGCATTGTGATGACAAGGGCCATGGAGCATTGTGATAACACGGTCATGGAACATTGTGATGACAAGAAATCTGGAGCATTGTGATGACAAGGGCCATGGAGCATTGTGATGACACGGTCATGGAACATTGTGATAAAAAGAATTCTGGAGCATTGTGATGACAAGGGCCATGGAGCATTGTGATGACAAGTGTCATGGAACATTGTAATGAAAGGTTTCATTGTGCACCGTGATGACATGTGGGATGGAGAATTTTGATGAAACCGGTCCTGGAGCATTTTGATAACAAAAGCCATGGAGCATTTTGATGACAGGCATCATGGAGCATTGTAAAGAAAGGGGCAATGGGGAATTGTAATGACAATAGAGAAATGTGAGGAAAATGGTCAGCGAGCATAATGATTAAAGTTGTCTTTGAGAATTGTGATGAAAAGCGACATAGAGCATAGTGATGACAAACGTCATGGAGAACTGTGATGACCAGGGTCATTTAGCATTGTGATGACACGGTCATGGAACATTGTGATAACAAGAATTCTGGAGCATTGTGATGACAAGAGCCATGGAGAATTGTGATGACATGGTCATGGAACATTGTGTTGACAAGAATTCTGGAGATTTGTGATGACAAGTGTCATGGAGCATTGTAATGAAAGGTTTCATTGTGCACCGTGATGACATGTGGGATGGAGTATTGTGATGAAACTTGTCCTGGAGCATTCTGATAACAAAAGCCATGGAACATTGTCATGACAGGCATGATGGAGCATTTTAAAGAAAGGGGCAATGGGGAATTGGAATGACAATAGAGAAATGTGATGAAAATGGTCAGCAAGCATAGTGATTAAAGTGTTTTTTGAGAATTGTGATGAAAAGCGACATAGAGCATTGTGATGACAAAGGTCATGGAGAACCGTGATGACCAGGGTCATTTAGCATTGTGATGACACGGTCATGGAACATTGTGATGACAAGAATTCTGGAGCATTGTGATGACAAGTGCCATGGAGAGTTGTGATGACATCCTCATGGAACATTGTGATGAAAAGAATTCTAGAGCACTGTGTTGACAAGGGCCATGGAGCATTGTGATGAGAAGTGTCATGGAGCATTGTAATGAAAGGTTTCATTGTGCACTGTGATGACATGTGGGATGGAGTATTGTGATGAAACTGGTCCAGGAGCATTCTGATAACAAAAGACATGTAGCATTGTGATGACAGGCATGATGGAGCATTGTAAAGAAAGGGGCCATGGGGAATTGTAATGACAATAGAGAAATGGGATGAAAATGGTCAGCGAGCATAGTGATTAAAGTGGTCTTTGAGAATTGTGATGAAAAGCGTCATAGAGAATTGTGATGACAAAAGTCATGGAGAACTGTGATGACCACGGTAATGTAGCATTGTGAAGACACGGTCATGGAACATTGTGATGACAAGAATTCTGGAGCATTCTGATGACAAGGGCCATGGAGCATTGTGATGACACGGTCATGGAACATTGTGATGACAAGTAATCTGGAGCATTGTGATGACAAGGGCCATGGAGCATTGTGATGACACGGTCATGGAACATTGTGATGAAAAGAAATCTGGAGCATTGTGATGACAATGGCCATGGAACATTGTGATGACACGGTCATGGAACATTGTGATGACAAGAATTCTGGAGCATTGTGAAGACAAGGGCCATGGAGCATTGTGATGACATGGTCATGGAACATTGTGATGACAAGAATTCTGGAGCATTGTGATGACAAGGGCCATGGAGCATTGTGATGACAAGTGTCATGGAGCATTGTAACGAGAGGTTTCATTGTGCACCGTGATGACAAGGGAGATGGAGTATTGTGATGAAACTGGTGCTGGAGCATTGAGATAACAAAAGCCATGGAGCATTGTGATGACAGGCATCATGGAGCATTATGAAGAAAGGGGAATGGGGAAATGTAATGACAATAGAGAAATGTGATGAAAATGGTCAGCGAGTGTAATGATTAAAGTGGTCATTTAGAATTGTGATGAAAAGCGACATAGAGCATTGTGATGACAAAGGTCATGGAGAACTGTGATGACCAGGGTCATGTAGCATTGTGATGACACGGTCATGGAACATTGTGATGAGAAGAATTATGGAGCATTGTGATGACACGGTTATGGAACATTCTGATGACAAGAAATCTGGAGCATTGTGATGCCAATGCCATGGAGAATTGTGATGACATGGTCATGGAACATGGTGATGACAAGAATTCTGGATCACTGTGTTGACAAGGGCCATGGAGCATTGTGATGACAAGTGTCATGGAGCATTGTAATGAGAGGTTTCATTGTGCACCGTGATGACATGGGGGATGGAGTATTGTGATGAAACTGGTCCTGGAGCATTGTGATAACAAACGCCATGGAGCATTGTGATAACAGGCATCATGGAGCATTGTGAAGAAAGGGGCCATGGGGAATTGTAATGACAATAGACAAATGTGATGAAAATGGTCAGTGAGCATAGTGATTAAAGTGGTCATTGAGAATTATAATGAAAAGCGACATAGAGCATTGTGATAACAAAGGTCATGAAGAACTGTGATGACCTGGGTCATGTAGCATTGTGATGTCACGGTCATGGAACATTGTGATGACAAGAATTCTGGAGCATTGTGATGACAAGTGCCATGGAGCATTGTGATGACACGGTCATGGAACATTGTGATAATAAGAATTCTAGAGCATTGTGATGACAAGGGCCATGGAGCATTGTGATGACAAGTGTCATGGAGCATTGTAATGAAAGGTTACATTCTACACTGTGATGACCTGTGGGATGGAGTATTGTGATGAAACTGGTCCTGGAGCATTCTGATAACAAGAGCCATGGAACATTGTCATGACAGGCATGATGGAGCATTTTAAAGAAAGGGGCAATGGGGAATTGTAATGACAATAGAGAAATGTGATGAAAATGGTCAGCAAGCATAGAGATTAAAGTGTTCTTTGAGAATTGTGATGAAAAGCAACATAGAGCATTGTGATGACAAAGGTCATGGAGAACTGTGATGACCAGTGTCATGTAGCATTGTGATGACATGGTCATGGAACATTGTGATGAGAAGAATTATGGAGCATTGTGATAACACGGTCATGGAACATTCTGATGACAAGAATTCTGGAGCATTGTGATGCCAATGCCATGGAGAATTGTGATGACATGGTCATGGAACATTGTGATGACAAGAATTCTGGAGCACTGTGTTGACAAGGGCCTTGGAGCATTGTGATGACAAGTGTCATGGAGCATTGTAATGAAAGGTTTCCTTGTGCACCGTGATGACATGTGGGATGGAGTATTGTGATGAGACTGGTCCTGGAGCATTCTGATAACAAATGCAATGGAGCATTGTGATAACAGGCATCATGGAGCATTGTAAAGAAAGGAGCAATGGGGAATTGTAATGACAATAGAGAAATGTGAAGAAAATGGTCAGCGAGCATAGTGATTAAAGTGGCCTTTGAGAATTGTGATGAAAAGCGCCATAGAGCATTGTGATGACAAAGGTCATGGAGAACTGTGATAATCAGGGTCATGTAGCATTGTGATGACACGGTCATGGAACATTGTGACGACAAGAATTCTGGAGCATTGTGATGACACGGGCCATGGAGAATTGTGATGACATGGTCATGGAACATTGTGATGAAAAGAATTCTGGAGCATTGTTATGACAAGGGCCATGGAGCATTGTGATGACAAGTGTCATGGAGCATTGTAATGAAAGATTTCATTGTGCAAGGTGATGACATAGGGGATGGAGTATTGTGATGAATCTGGTCCTGGATCATTGTGATAACAAAGCCATGGAGCATGGTGATGACAGGCATCATGGAGCATTGTGAAGACAGGGGCCATGGGGAATTGTAATGACAATAGAGAAATGTGATGAAAATGGTCAGCGAGCATAGTGATTAAAGTGGTCATTGAGAATTGTGTTGAAAAGCGATATAGAGCATTGTGATGACAAACGTCATGGAGAACTGTGATGACCAGGGTCATGTAGCATTGTAAAGACACGGTCATGGAACATTGTTATGACAAGAATTATTGAGCATTGTGATGACACGGTCATGGGACATTGTGATTGCAAGAATTCTGGATCATTGTGATGACCAGGCCATGGAGAATTTTAATGAAAGGTTTCATTGTGCACTGTGGTGACAAGGGGGATGGAGTATTGTGATGAAACTGGTCCTGGAGCATTGTGATAATAAAAGCCATGGAGCATTGTGATGACAGGCATCATGGAGCTTTGTGAAGAAAGGGGCCATGTGGAATTGTAATGACAATAGAGAAAGGTGATGAAAATTGTCAGCGAGCATAGTGATTAAAGTGGTCATTGAGAATTGAGATAACATCGTCATGGAACATTGGAATGACAAGAATTCTTGAGCATTGTGATGACAAGGGCCATGGAGCATTGTGATGACAAGAATTCTGGAGCATTGTGATGACAAGGGCCATGGAGCTTTGTGATGACAATGTCATGGAACATTGTGATGTCAAGAAATCTGGAGCATTCTGATGACACGGTCATGGAACATTGTGATGACAAGAAATCTGGAGCATTGTGATGACAATGGCCATGGAGCATTGTGATGACAAGAATTCTGGAGCATTGTGATGACAATGGCCATGGAGAATTCTGATGACATGGTCATGGTACATTGTGATGACAAGAATTCTGGAGCATTGTGATGACAAGTGTCATGGAGCATTGTGATGACAAGTGTCATGGAGCATTGTAATGAAAGATTTCATTGTGCACCGTGATGACATGTGGGATGGAGAATTTTGATGAAACCGGTCCTGGAGCATTTTGATAACAAAAGCCATGGAGCATTTTGATGACAGGCATCATGGAGCATTGTAAAGAAAGGGGCAATGGGGAATTGTAATGACAATAGAGAAATGTGAGGAAAATGGTCAGCGAGCATAATGATTAAAGTTGTCTTTGAGAATTGTGATGAAAAGCGACATAGAGCATAGTGATGACAAACGTCATGGAGAACTGTGATGACCAGGGTCATTTAGCATTGTGATGACACGGTCATGGAACATTGTGATAACAAGAATTCTGGAGCATTGTGATGACAAGAGCCATGGAGAATTGTGATGACATGGTCATGGAACATTGTGTTGACAAGAAATCTGGAGATTTGTGATGACAAGTGTCATGGAGCATTGTAATGAAAGGTTTCATTGTGCACCGTGATGACATGTGGGATGGAGTATTGTGATGAAACTTGTCCTGGAGCATTCTGATAACAAAAGCCATGGAACATTGTCATGACAGGCATGATGGAGCATTTTAAAGAAAGGGGCAATGGGGAATTGGAATGACAATAGAGAAATGTGATGAAAATGGTCAGCAAGCATAGTGATTAAAGTGTTTTTTGAGAATTGTGATGAAAAGCGACATAGAGCATTGTGATGACAAAGGTCATGGAGAACCGTGATGACCAGGGTCATTTAGCATTGTGATGACACGGTCATGGAACATTGTGATGACAATAATTCTGGAGCATTGTGTTGACAAGGGCCATGGAGCATTGTGATGACACAGTCATGGAACATTGTGATAACAAGAATTCTGGAGGATTGTGATGACAAGGGCCATGGAGCATTGTGATGAGAAGTGTCATGGAACATTGTAATGAGAGGTTTCATTGTGCACCGTGATGACGTGGGGGATGGAGTATTGTGATGAAACTGGTCCTGGAGCATTGTGATAACAAAAGCCCTGGAGCATTGTGATGACTGGCATCATGGAGCATTGTGAAGAAAGGGGCCATGGGGAATTGTAATGACAATAGAGAAATGTAATGAAAATGGTCAGCGAGCATAGTGATTAAAGTGGTCATTGAGAATTGTGATGAAAAGCGACATAGAGCATTGTGATGACAAAGGTCATGGAGAACTGTGATGACCAGGGTCATGTAGCATTGTGATGACACGGTCATGGAACATTGTGATGACAAGAATTCTGGAGCATTGTGATGAAAAGGGCCATGGAGCAGTGTGATGACACGGTCATGGAACATTGTGATGACAAGAATTCTGGAGCATTGTGATGACAAGTGCCATGGAGAGTTGTGATGACATCCTCATGGAACATTGTGATGAAAAGAATTCTGGAGCACTGTGTTGACAAGGGCCATGGAGCATTGTGATGAGAAGTGTCATGGAGCATTGTAATGAAAGGTTTCATTGTGCACTGTGATGACATGTGGGATGGAGTATTGTGATGAAACTGGTCCAGGAGCATTCTGATAACAAAAGACATGTAGCATTGTGATGACAGGCATGATGGAGCATTGTAAAGAAAGGGGCCATGGGGAATTGTAATGACAATAGAGAATTGGGATGAAAATGGTCAGCGAGCATAGTGATTAAAGTGGTCTTTGAGAATTGTGATGAAAAGCGTCATAGAGAATTGTGATGACAAAAGTCATGGAGAACTGTGATGACCACGGTAATGTAGCATTGTGAAGACACGGTCATGGAACATTGTGATGACAATAATTCTGGAGCATTGTGATGACAAAGTCCATGGAGCATTGTGATGACACAGTCATGGAACATTGTGATGAAAAGAATTCTGGTGCATTGTGATGACAAGGGCCATGGAGACTTGTGATGACACGGTCATGGAACATTGTGATGACAAGAATTCTAAAGCATTGTGATGACAAGGGCCATGGAGCATTGTGATGACACGGTAACGGAACATTGTGATGACAAGAATTCTGGAGCATTGTGATGACAAGGGCCATGGAGCATTGTGATAACACGGTCATGGAACATTGTGATGACAAGAAATCTGGAGCATTGTGATGACAAGGGCCATGGAGCATTGTGATGACACGGTCATGGAACATTGTGATAAAAAGAATTCTGGAGCATTGTGATGGCAAGGGCCATGGAGCATTGTGATGACAAGTGTCATGGAACATTGTAATGAGAGGTTTCATTGTGCACCGTGATGACATGGGGGATGGAGTATTGTGATGAAACTGGTCCTGGACCATGGTGATAACAAAAGCCATGGAGCATTGTGATGACAGGCATCATGGAGCATTGTGAAGAAAGGGGCCATGGGGAATTGTAATGACAATAGAGAAATGTGATGAAAATTGTCAGCGAGCATAGTGATTAAAGTGGTCATTGAGAATTGTGATGAAAAGCGACATAGAGCATTGTGATGACAAAGGTCATGAAGAACTGTGATGACCAGGGTCATGTAGCATTGTGATGTCACGGTCATGGAACATTGTGATGACAAGAATTCTGGAGCATTCTGATGACAAGGGCCATGGAGCATTGTGATGACACGGTCATGGAACATTGTGATGACAAGTAATCTGGAGCATTGTGATGACAAGGGCCATGGAGCATTGTGATGACACGGTCATGGAACATTGTGATGAAAAGAAATCTGGAGCATTGTGATGACAATGGCCATGGAACATTGTGATGACACGGTCATGGAACATTGTGATGACAAGAATTCTGGAGCATTGTGAAGACAAGGGCCATGGAGCATTGTGATGACATGGTCATGGAACATTGTGATGACAAGAATTCTGGAGCATTGTGATGACAAGGGCCATGGAGCATTGTGATGACAAGTGTCATGGAGCATTGTAACGAGAGGTTTCATTGTGCACCGTGATGACAAGGGAGATGGAGTATTGTGATGAAACTGGTGCTGGAGCATTGAGATAACAAAAGCCATGGAGCATTGTGATGACAGGCATCATGGAGCATTATGAAGAAAGGGGAATGGGGAAATGTAATGACAATAGAGAAATGTGATGAAAATGGTCAGCGAGTGTAATGATTAAAGTGGTCATTTAGAATTGTGATGAAAAGCGACATAGAGCATTGTGATGACAAAGGTCATGGAGAACTGTGATGACCAGGGTCATGTAGCATTGTGATGACACGGTCATGGAACATTGTGATGAGAAGAATTATGGAGCATTGTGATGACACGGTTATGGAACATTCTGATGACAAGAAATCTGGAGCATTGTGATGCCAATGCCATGGAGAATTGTGATGACATGGTCATGGAACATGGTGATGACAAGAATTCTGGATCACTGTGTTGACAAGGGCCATGGAGCATTGTGATGACAAGTGTCATGGAGCATTGTAATGAGAGGTTTCATTGTGCACCGTGATGACATGGGGGATGGAGTATTGTGATGAAACTGGTCCTGGAGCATTGTGATAACAAACGCCATGGAGCATTGTGATAACAGGCATCATGGAGCATTGTGAAGAAAGGGGCCATGGGGAATTGTAATGACAATAGACAAATGTGATGAAAATGGTCAGTGAGCATAGTGATTAAAGTGGTCATTGAGAATTGTAATGAAAAGCGACATAGAGCATTGTGATAACAAAGGTCATGAAGAACTGTGATGACCTGGGTCATGTAGCATTGTGATGTCACGGTCATGGAACATTGTGATGACAAGAATTCTGGAGCATTGTGATGACAAGTGCCATGGAGCATTGTGATGACACGGTCATGGAACATTGTGATAATAAGAATTCTAGAGCATTGTGATGACAAGGGCCATGGAGCATTGTGATGACAAGTGTCATGGAGCATTGTAATGAAAGGTTACATTCTACACCGTGATGACCTGTGGGATGGAGTATTGTGATGAAACTGGTCCTGGAGCATTCTGATAACAAGAGCCATGGAACATTGTCATGACAGGCATGATGGAGCATTTTAAAGAAAGGGGCAATGGGGAATTGTAATGACAATAGAGAAATGTGATGAAAATGGTCAGCAAGCATAGAGATTAAAGTGTTCTTTGAGAATTGTGATGAAAAGCAACATAGAGCATTGTGATGACAAAGGTCATGGAGAACTGTGATGACCAGTGTCATGTAGCATTGTGATGACATGGTCATGGAACATTGTGATGAGAAGAATTATGGAGCATTGTGATGACACGGTCATGGAACATTCTGATGACAAGAATTCTGGAGCATTGTGATGCCAATGCCATGGAGAATTGTGATGACATGGTCATGGAACATTGTGTTGACAAGAATTCTGGAGCACTGTGTTGACAAGGGCCTTGGAGCATTGTGATGACAAGTGTCATGGAGCATTGTAATGAAAGGTTTCCTTGTGCACCGTGATGACATGTGGGATGGAGTATTGTGATGAGACTGGTCCTGGAGCATTCTGATAACAAATGCAATGGAGCATTGTGATAACAGGCATCATGGAGCATTGTAAAGAAAGGAGCAATGGGGAATTGTAATGACAATAGAGAAATGTGAAGAAAATGGTCAGCGAGCATAGTGATTAAAGTGGCCTTTGAGAATTGTGATGAAAAGCGCCATAGAGCATTGTGATGACAAAGGTCATGGAGAACTGTGATAATCAGGGTCATGTAGCATTGTGATGACACGGTCATGGAACATTGTGACGACAAGAATTCTGGAGCATTGTGATGACACGGGCCATGGAGAATTGTGATGACATGGTCATGGAACATTGTGATGAAAAGAATTCTGGAGCATTGTTATGACAAGGGCCATGGAGCATTGTGATGACAAGTGTCATGGAGCATTGTAATGAAAGATTTCATTGTGCAAGGTGATGACATAGGGGATGGAGTATTGTGATGAATCTGGTCCTGGATCATTGTGATAACAAAGCCATGGAGCATGGTGATGACAGGCATCATGGAGCATTGTGAAGACAGGGGCCATGGGGAATTGTAATGACAATAGAGAAATGTGATGAAAATGGTCAGCGAGCATAGTGATTAAAGTGGTCATTGAGAATTGTGTTGAAAAGCGATATAGAGCATTGTGATGACAAACGTCATGGAGAACTGTGATGACCAGGGTCATGTAGCATTGTAAAGACACGGTCATGGAACATTGTTATGACAAGAATTATTGAGCATTGTGATGACACGGTCATGGGACATTGTGATTGCAAGAATTCTGGATCATTGTGATGACCAGGCCATGGAGAATTTTAATGAAAGGTTTCATTGTGCACTGTGGTGACAAGGGGGATGGAGTATTGTGATGAAACTGGTCCTGGAGCATTGTGATAATAAAAGCCATGGAGCATTGTGATGACAGGCATCATGGAGCTTTGTGAAGAAAGGGGCCATGTGGAATTGTAATGACAATAGAGAAAGGTGATGAAAATTGTCAGCGAGCATAGTGATTAAAGTGGTCATTGAGAATTGAGATAACATCGTCATGGAACATTGGAATGACAAGAATTCTTGAGCATTGTGATGACAAGGGCCATGGAGCATTGTGATGACAAGAATTCTGGAGCATTGTGATGACAAGGGCCATGGAGCTTTGTGATGACAATGTCATGGAACATTGTGATGTCAAGAAATCTGGAGCATTCTGATGACACGGTCATGGAACATTGTGATGACAAGAAATCTGGAGCATTGTGATGACAATGGCCATGGAGCATTGTGATGACAAGAATTCTGGAGCATTGTGATGACAATGGCCATGGAGAATTCTGATGACATGGTCATGGTACATTGTGATGACAAGAATTCTGGAGCATTGTGATGACAAGTGTCATGGAGCATTGTGATGACAAGTGTCATGGAGCATTGTAATGAAAGATTTCATTGTGCACCGTGATGACATGTGGGATGGAGAATTTTGATGAAACCGGTCCTGGAGCATTTTGATAACAAAAGCCATGGAGCATTTTGATGACAGGCATCATGGAGCATTGTAAAGAAAGGGGCAATGGGGAATTGTAATGAAAATAGAGAAATGTGAGGAAAATGGTCAGCGAGCATAATGATTAAAGTTGTCTTTGAGAATTGTGATGAAAAGCGACATAGAGCATAGTGATGACAAACGTCATGGAGAACTGTGATGACCAGGGTCATTTAGCATTGTGATGACACGGTCATGGAACATTGTGATAACAAGAATTCTGGAGCATTGTGATGACAAGAGCCATGGAGAATTGTGATGACATGGTCATGGAACATTGTGTTGACAAGAATTCTGGAGATTTGTGATGACAAGTGTCATGGAGCATTGTAATGAAAGGTTTCATTGTGCACCGTGATGACATGTGGGATGGAGTATTGTGATGAAACTTGTCCTGGAGCATTCTGATAACAAAAGCCATGGAACATTGTCATGACAGGCATGATGGAGCATTTTAAAGAAAGGGGCAATGGGGAATTGGAATGACAATAGAGAAATGTGATGAAAATGGTCAGCAAGCATAGTGATTAAAGTGTTTTTTGAGAATTGTGATGAAAAGCGACATAGAGCATTGTGATGACAAAGGTCATGGAGAACCGTGATGACCAGGGTCATTTAGCATTGTGATGACACGGTCATGGAACATTGTGATGACAATAATTCTGGAGCATTGTGATGACAAGGGCCATGGAGCATTGTGATGACACAGTCATGGAACATTGTGATAACAAGAATTCTGGAGGATTGTGATGACAAGGGCCATGGAGCATTGTGATGAGAAGTGTCATGGAACATTGTAATGAGAGGTTTCATTGTGCACCGTGATGACGTGGGGGATGGAGTATTGTGATGAAACTGGTCCTGGAGCATTGTGATAACAAAAGCCCTGGAGCATTGTGATGACTGGCATCATGGAGCATTGTGAAGAAAGGGGCCATGGGGAATTGTAATGACAATAGAGAAATGTAATGAAAATGGTCAGCGAGCATAGTGATTAAAGTGGTCATTGAGAATTGTGATGAAAAGCGACATAGAGCATTGTGATGACAAAGGTCATGGAGAACTGTGATGACCAGGGTCATGTAGCATTGTGATGACACGGTCATGGAACATTGTGATGACAAGAATTCTGGAGCATTGTGATGAAAAGGGCCATGGAGCAGTGTGATGACACGGTCATGGAACATTGTGATGACAAGAATTCTGGAGCATTGTGATGACAAGTGCCATGGAGAGTTGTGATGACATCCTCATGGAACATTGTGATGAAAAGAATTCTGGAGCACTGTGTTGACAAGGGCCATGGAGCATTGTGATGAGAAGTGTCATGGAGCATTGTAATGAAAGGTTTCATTGTGCACTGTGATGACATGTGGGATGGAGTATTGTGATGAAACTGGTCCAGGAGCATTCTGATAACAAAAGACATGTAGCATTGTGATGACAGGCATGATGGAGCATTGTAAAGAAAGGGGCCATGGGGAATTGTAATGACAATAGAGAATTGGGATGAAAATGGTCAGCGAGCATAGTGATTAAAGTGTTCTTTGAGAATTGTGATGAAAAGCGTCATAGAGAATTGTGATGACAAAAGTCATGGAGAACTGTGATGACCACGGTAATGTAGCATTGTGAAGACACGGTCATGGAACATTGTGATGACAATAATTCTGGAGCATTGTGATGACAAAGTCCATGGAGCATTGTGATGACACAGTCATGGAACATTGTGATGAAAAGAATTCTGGTGCATTGTGATGACAAGGGCCATGGAGACTTGTGATGACACGGTCATGGAACATTGTGATGACAAGAATTCTAAAGCATTGTGATGACAAGGGCCATGGAGCATTGTGATGACACGGTAATGGAACATTGTGATGACAAGAATTCTGGAGCATTGTGATGACAAGGGCCATGGAGCATTGTGATAACACGGTCATGGAACATTGTGATGACAAGAAATCTGGAGCATTGTGATGACAAGGGCCATGGAGCATTGTGATGACACGGTCATGGAACATTGTGATAAAAAGAATTCTGGAGCATTGTGATGACAAGGGCCATGGAGCATTGTGATGACAAGTGTCATGGAACATTGTAATGAGAGGTTTCATTGTGCACCGTGATGACATGGGGGATGGAGTATTGTGATGAAACTGGTCCTGGACCATGGTGATAACAAAAGCCATGGAGCATTGTGATGACAGGCATCATGGAGCATTGTGAAGAAAGGGGCCATGGGGAATTGTAATGACAATAGAGAAATGTGATGAAAATTGTCAGCGAGCATAGTGATTAAAGTGGTCATTGAGAATTGTGATGAAAAGCGACATAGAGCATTGTGATGACAAAGGTCATGAAGAACTGTGATGACCAGGGTCATGTAGCATTGTGATGTCACGGTCATGGAACTTTGTGATGACAAGAATTCTGGAGCATTCTGATGACAAGGGCCATGGAGCATTGTGATGACACGGTCATGGAACATTGTGATGACAAGTAATCTGGAGCATTGTGATGACAAGGGCCATGGAGCATTGTGATGACACGGTCATGGAACATTGTGATGAAAAGAAATCTGGAGCATTGTGATGACAATGGCCATGGAACATTGTGATGACACGGTCATGGAACATTGTGATGACAAGTATTCTGGAGCATTGTGAAGACAAGGGCCATGGAGCATTGTGATGACATGGTCATGGAACATTGTGATGACAAGAATTCTGGAGCATTGTGATGACAAGGGCCATGGAGCATTGTGATGACAAGTGTCATGGAGCATTGTAACGAGAGGTTTCATTGTGCACCGTGATGACAAGGGAGATGGAGTATTGTGATGAAACTGGTGCTGGAGCATTGTGATAACAAAAGCCATGGAGCATTGTGATGACAGGCATCATGGAGCATTATGAAGAAAGGGGAATGGGGAAATGTAATGACAATAGAGAAATGTGATGAAAATGGTCAGCGAGTGTAATGATTAAAGTGGTCATTTAGAATTGTGATGAAAAGCGACATAGAGCATTGTGATGACAAAGGTCATGGAGAACTGTGATGACCAGGGTCATGTAGCATTGTGATGACACGGTCATGGAACATTGTGATGAGAAGAATTATGGAGCATTGTGATGACACGGTTATGGAACATTCTGATGACAAGAAATCTGGAGCATTGTGATGCCAATGCCATGGAGAATTGTGATGACATGGTCATGGAACATGGTGATGACAAGAATTCTGGATCACTGTGTTGACAAGGGCCATGGAGCATTGTGATGACAAGTGTCATGGAGCATTGTAATGAGAGGTTTCATTGTGCACCGTGATGACATGGGGGATGGAGTATTGTGATGAAACTGGTCCTGGAGCATTGTGATAACAAACGCCATGGAGCATTGTGATAACAGGCATCATGGAGCATTGTGAAGAAAGGGGCCATGGGGAATTGTAATGACAATAGACAAATGTGATGAAAATGGTCAGTGAGCATAGTGATTAAAGTGGTCATTGAGAATTGTAATGAAAAGCGACATAGAGCATTGTGATAACAAAGGTCATGAAGAACTGTGATGACCTGGGTCATGTAGCATTGTGATGTCACGGTCATGGAACATTGTGATGACAAGAATTCTGGAGCATTGTGATGACAAGTGCCATGGAGCATTGTGATGACACGGTCATGGAACATTGTGATAATAAGAATTCTAGAGCATTGTGATGACAAGGGCCATGGAGCATTGTGATGACAAGTGTCATGGAGCATTGTAATGAAAGGTTACATTCTACACCGTGATGACCTGTGGGATGGAGTATTGTGATGAAACTGGTCCTGGAGCATTCTGATAACAAGAGCCATGGAACATTGTCATGACAGGCATGATGGAGCATTTTAAAGAAAGGGGCAATGGGGAATTGTAATGACAATAGAGAAATGTGATGAAAATGGTCAGCAAGCATAGAGATTAAAGTGTTCTTTGAGAATTGTGATGAAAAGCAACATAGAGCATTGTGATGACAAAGGTCATGGAGAACTGTGATGACCAGTGTCATGTAGCATTGTGATGACATGGTCATGGAACATTGTGATGAGAAGAATTATGGAGCATTGTGATAACACGGTCATGGAACATTCTGATGACAAGAATTCTGGAGCATTGTGATGCCAATGCCATGGAGAATTGTGATGACATGGTCATGGAACATTGTGATGACAAGAATTCTGGAGCACTGTGTTGACAAGGGCCTTGGAGCATTGTGATGACAAGTGTCATGGAGCATTGTAATGAAAGATTTCATTGTGCAAGGTGATGACATAGGGGATGGAGTATTGTGATGAATCTGGTCCTGGATCATTGTGATAACAAAGCCATGGAGCATGGTGATGACAGGCATCATGGAGCATTGTGAAGACAGGGGCCATGGGGAATTGTAATGACAATAGAGAAATGTGATGAAAATGGTCAGCGAGCATAGTGATTAAAGTGGTCATTGAGAATTGTGTTGAAAAGCGATATAGAGCATTGTGATGACAAACGTCATGGAGAACTGTGATGACCAGGGTCATGTAGCATTGTAAAGACACGGTCATGGAACATTGTTATGACAAGAATTATTGAGCATTGTGATGACACGGTCATGGGACATTGTGATTGCAAGAATTCTGGATCATTGTGATGACCAGGCCATGGAGAATTTTAATGAAAGGTTTCATTGTGCACTGTGGTGACAAGGGGGATGGAGTATTGTGATGAAACTGGTCCTGGAGCATTGTGATAATAAAAGCCATGGAGCATTGTGATGACAGGCATCATGGAGCTTTGTGAAGAAAGGGGCCATGTGGAATTGTAATGACAATAGAGAAAGGTGATGAAAATTGTCAGCGAGCATAGTGATTAAAGTGGTCATTGAGAATTGAGATAACATCGTCATGGAACATTGGAATGACAAGAATTCTTGAGCATTGTGATGACAAGGGCCATGGAGCATTGTGATGACAAGAATTCTGGAGCATTGTGATGACAAGGGCCATGGAGCTTTGTGATGACAATGTCATGGAACATTGTGATGTCAAGAAATCTGGAGCATTCTGATGACACGGTCATGGAACATTGTGATGACAAGAAATCTGGAGCATTGTGATGACAATGGCCATGGAGCATTGTGATGACAAGAATTCTGGAGCACTGTGATGACAATGGCCATGGAGAATTCTGATGACATGGTCATGGTACATTGTGATGACAAGAATTCTGGAGCATTGTGATGACAAGTGTCATGGAGCATTGTGATGACAAGTGTCATGGAGCATTGTAATGAAAGATTTCATTGTGCACCGTGATGACATGTGGGATGGAGAATTTTGATGAAACCGGTCCTGGAGCATTTTGATAACAAAAGCCATGGAGCATTTTGATGACAGGCATCATGGAGCATTGTAAAGAAAGGGGCAATGGGGAATTGTAATGACAATAGAGAAATGTGAGGAAAATGGTCAGCGAGCATAATGATTAAAGTTGTCTTTGAGAATTGTGATGAAAAGCGACATAGAGCATAGTGATGACAAACGTCATGGAGAACTGTGATGACCAGGGTCATTTAGCATTGTGATGACACGGTCATGGAACATTGTGATAACAAGAATTCTGGAGCATTGTGATGACAAGAGCCATGGAGAATTGTGATGACATGGTCATGGAACATTGTGTTGACAAGAATTCTGGAGATTTGTGATGACAAGTGTCATGGAGCATTGTAATGAAAGGTTTCATTGTGCACCGTGATGACATGTGGGATGGAGTATTGTGATGAAACTTGTCCTGGAGCATTCTGATAACAAAAGCCATGGAACATTGTCATGACAGGCATGATGGAGCATTTTAAAGAAAGGGGCAATGGGGAATTGGAATGACAATAGAGAAATGTGATGAAAATGGTCAGCAAGCATAGTGATTAAAGTGTTTTTTGAGAATTGTGATGAAAAGCGACATAGAGCATTGTGATGACAAAGGTCATGGAGAACCGTGATGACCAGGGTCATTTAGCATTGTGATGACACGGTCATGGAATATTGTGATGACAATAATTCTGGAGCATTGTGATGACAAGGGCCATGGAGCATTGTGATGACACAGTCATGGAACATTGTGATAACAAGAATTCTGGAGGATTGTGATGACAAGGGCCATGGAGCATTGTGATGAGAAGTGTCATGGAACATTGTAATGAGAGGTTTCATTGTGCACCGTGATGACGTGGGGGATGGAGTATTGTGATGAAACTGGTCCTGGAGCATTGTGATAACAAAAGCCCTGGAGCATTGTGATGACTGGCATCATGGAGCATTGTGAAGAAAGGGGCCATGGGGAATTGTAATGACAATAGAGAAATGTAATGAAAATGGTCAGCGAGCATAGGGATTAAAGTGGTCATTGAAAATTGTGATGAAAAGCGACATAGAGCATTGTGATGACAAAGGTCATGGAGAACTGTGATGACCAGGGTCATGTAGCATTGTGATGACACGGTCATGGAACATTGTGATGACAAGAATTCTGGAGCATTGTGATGAAAAGGGCCATGGAGCATTGTGATGACACGGTCATGGAACATTGTGATGACAAGAATTCTGGAGCATTGTGATGACAAGTGCCATGGAGAGTTGTGATGACATCCTCATGGAACATTGTGATGAAAAGAATTCTGGAGCACTGTGTTGACAAGGGCCATGGAGCATTGTGATGAAAAGTGTCATGGAGCATTGTAATGAAAGGTTTCATTGTGCACTGTGATGACATGTGGGATGGAGTATTGTGATGAAACTGGTCCAGGAGCATTCTGATAACAAAAGACATGTAGCATTGTGATGACAGGCATGATGGAGCATTGTAAAGAAAGGGGCCATGGGGAATTGTAATGACAATAGAGAAATGGGATGAAAATGGTCAGCGAGCATAGTGATTAAAGTGGTCTTTGAGAATTGTGATGAAAAGCGTCATAGAGAATTGTGATGACAAAAGTCATGGAGAACTGTGATGACCACGGTAATGTAGCATTGTGAAGACACGGTCATGGAACATTGTGATGACAATAATTCTGGAGCATTGTGATGACAAAGTCCATGGAGCATTGTGATGACACAGTCATGGAACATTGTGATGAAAAGAATTCTGGTGCATTGTGATGACAAGGGCCATGGAGACTTGTGATGACACGGTCATGGAACATTGTGATGAAAAGAATTCTGGTGCATTGTGATGACAAGGGCCATGGAGACTTGTGATGACACGGTCATGGAACATTGTGATGACAAGAATTCTAAAGCATTGTGATGACAAGGGCCATGGAGCATTGTGATGACACGGTAACGGAACATTGTGATGACAAGAATTCTGGAGCATTGTGATGACAAGGGCCATGGAGCATTGTGATAACACGGTCATGGAACATTGTGATGACAAGAAATCTGGAGCATTGTGATGACAAGGGCCATGGAGCATTGTGATGACACGGTCATGGAACATTGTGATAAAAAGAATTCTGGAGCATTGTGATGACAAGGGCCATGGAGCATTGTGATGACAAGTGTCATGGAACATTGTAATGAGAGGTTTCATTGTGCACCGTGATGACATGGGGGATGGAGTATTGTGATGAAACTGGTCCTGGACCATGGTGATAACAAAAGCCATGGAGCATTGTGATGACAGGCATCATGGAGCATTGTGAAGAAAGGGGCCATGGGGAATTGTAATGACAATAGAGAAATGTGATGAAAATTGTCAGCGAGCATAGTGATTAAAGTGGTCATTGAGAATTGTGATGAAAAGCGACATAGAGCATTGTGATGACAAAGGTCATGAAGAACTGTGATGACCAGGGTCATGTAGCATTGTGATGTCACGGTCATGGAACTTTGTGATGACAAGAATTCTGGAGCATTCTGATGACAAGGGCCATGGAGCATTGTGATGACACGGTCATGGAACATTGTGATGACAAGTAATCTGGAGCATTGTGATGACAAGGGCCATGGAGCATTGTGATGACACGGTCATGGAACATTGTGATGAAAAGAAATCTGGAGCATTGTGATGACAATGGCCATGGAACATTGTGATGACACGGTCATGGAACATTGTGATGACAAGAATTCTGGAGCATTGTGAAGACAAGGGCCATGGAGCATTGTGATGACATGGTCATGGAACATTGTGATGACAAGAATTCTGGAGCATTGTGATGACAAGGGCCATGGAGCATTGTGATGACAAGTGTCATGGAGCATTGTAACGAGAGGTTTCATTGTGCACCGTGATGACAAGGGAGATGGAGTATTGTGATGAAACTGGTGCTGGAGCATTGTGATAACAAAAGCCATGGAGCATTGTGATGACAGGCATCATGGAGCATTATGAAGAAAGGGGAATGGGGAAATGTAATGACAATAGAGAAATGTGATGAAAATGGTCAGCGAGTGTAATGATTAAAGTGGTCATTTAGAATTGTGATGAAAAGCGACATAGAGCATTGTGATGACAAAGGTCATGGAGAACTGTGATGACCAGGGTCATGTAGCATTGTGATGACACGGTCATGGAACATTGTGATGAGAAGAATTATGGAGCATTGTGATGACACGGTTATGGAACATTCTGATGACAAGAAATCTGGAGCATTGTGATGCCAATGCCATGGAGAATTGTGATGACATGGTCATGGAACATGGTGATGACAAGAATTCTGGATCACTGTGTTGACAAGGGCCATGGAGCATTGTGATGACAAGTGTCATGGAGCATTGTAATGAGAGGTTTCATTGTGCACCGTGATGACATGGGGGATGGAGTATTGTGATGAAACTGGTCCTGGAGCATTGTGATAACAAACGCCATGGAGCATTGTGATAACAGGCATCATGGAGCATTGTGAAGAAAGGGGCCATGGGGAATTGTAATGACAATAGACAAATGTGATGAAAATGGTCAGTGAGCATAGTGATTAAAGTGGTCATTGAGAATTGTAATGAAAAGCGACATAGAGCATTGTGATAACAAAGGTCATGAAGAACTGTGATGACCTGGGTCATGTAGCATTGTGATGTCACGGTCATGGAACATTGTGATGACAAGAATTCTGGAGCATTGTGATGACAAGTGCCATGGAGCATTGTGATGACACGGTCATGGAACATTGTGATAATAAGAATTCTAGAGCATTGTGATGACAAGGGCCATGGAGCATTGTGATGACAAGTGTCATGGAGCATTGTAATGAAAGGTTACATTCTACACCGTGATGACCTGTGGGATGGAGTATTGTGATGAAACTGGTCCTGGAGCATTCTGATAACAAGAGCCATGGAACATTGTCATGACAGGCATGATGGAGCATTTTAAAGAAAGGGGCAATGGGGAATTGTAATGACAATAGAGAAATGTGATGAAAATGGTCAGCAAGCATAGAGATTAAAGTGTTCTTTGAGAATTGTGATGAAAAGCAACATAGAGCATTGTGATGACAAAGGTCATGGAGAACTGTGATGACCAGTGTCATGTAGCATTGTGATGACATGGTCATGGAACATTGTGATGAGAAGAATTATGGAGCATTGTGATAACACGGTCATGGAACATTCTGATGACAAGAATTCTGGAGCATTGTGATGCCAATGCCATGGAGAATTGTGATGACATGGTCATGGAACATTGTGATGACAAGAATTCTGGAGCACTGTGTTGACAAGGGCCTTGGAGCATTGTGATGACAAGTGTCATGGAGCATTGTAATGAAAGGTTTCCTTGTGCACCGTGATGACATGTGGGATGGAGTATTGTGATGAGACTGGTCCTGGAGCATTCTGATAACAAATGCAATGGAGCATTGTGATAACAGGCATCATGGAGCATTGTAAAGAAAGGAGCAATGGGGAATTGTAATGACAATAGAGAAATGTGAAGAAAATGGTCAGCGAGCATAGTGATTAAAGTGGCCTTTGAGAATTGTGATGAAAAGCGCCATAGAGCATTGTGATGACAAAGGTCATGGAGAACTGTGATAATCAGGGTCATGTAGCATTGTGATGACACGGTCATGGAACATTGTGACGACAAGAATTCTGGAGCATTGTGATGACACGGGCCATGGAGAATTGTGATGACATGGTCATGGAACATTGTGATGAAAAGAATTCTGGAGCATTGTTATGACAAGGGCCATGGAGCATTGTGATGACAAGTGTCATGGAGCATTGTAATGAAAGATTTCATTGTGCAAGGTGATGACATAGGGGATGGAGTATTGTGATGAATCTGGTCCTGGATCATTGTGATAACAAAGCCATGGAGCATGGTGATGACAGGCATCATGGAGCATTGTGAAGACAGGGGCCATGGGGAATTGTAATGACAATAGAGAAATGTGATGAAAATGGTCAGCGAGCATAGTGATTAAAGTGGTCATTGAGAATTGTGTTGAAAAGCGATATAGAGCATTGTGATGACAAACGTCATGGAGAACTGTGATGACCAGGGTCATGTAGCATTGTAAAGACACGGTCATGGAACATTGTTATGACAAGAATTATTGAGCATTGTGATGACACGGTCATGGGACATTGTGATTGCAAGAATTCTGGATCATTGTGATGACCAGGCCATGGAGAATTTTAATGAAAGGTTTCATTGTGCACTGTGGTGACAAGGGGGATGGAGTATTGTGATGAAACTGGTCCTGGAGCATTGTGATAATAAAAGCCATGGAGCATTGTGATGACAGGCATCATGGAGCTTTGTGAAGAAAGGGGCCATGTGGAATTGTAATGACAATAGAGAAAGGTGATGAAAATTGTCAGCGAGCATAGTGATTAAAGTGGTCATTGAGAATTGAGATAACATCGTCATGGAACATTGGAATGACAAGAATTCTTGAGCATTGTGATGACAAGGGCCATGGAGCATTGTGATGACAAGAATTCTGGAGCATTGTGATGACAAGGGCCATGGAGCTTTGTGATGACAATGTCATGGAACATTGTGATGTCAAGAAATCTGGAGCATTCTGATGACACGGTCATGGAACATTGTGATGACAAGAAATCTGGAGCATTGTGATGACAATGGCCATGGAGCATTGTGATGACAAGAATTCTGGAGCATTGTGATGACAATGGCCATGGAGAATTCTGATGACATGGTCATGGTACATTGTGATGACAAGAATTCTGGAGCATTGTGATGACAAGTGTCATGGAGCATTGTGATGACAAGTGTCATGGAGCATTGTAATGAAAGATTTCATTGTGCACCGTGATGACATGTGGGATGGAGAATTTTGATGAAACCGGTCCTGGAGCATTTTGATAACAAAAGCCATGGAGCATTTTGATGACAGGCATCATGGAGCATTGTAAAGAAAGGGGCAATGGGGAATTGTAATGACAATAGAGAAATGTGAGGAAAATGGTCAGCGAGCATAATGATTAAAGTTGTCTTTGAGAATTGTGATGAAAAGCGACATAGAGCATAGTGATGACAAACGTCATGGAGAACTGTGATGACCAGGGTCATTTAGCATTGTGATGACACGGTCATGGAACATTGTGATAACAAGAATTCTGGAGCATTGTGATGACAAGAGCCATGGAGAATTGTGATGACATGGTCATGGAACATTGTGTTGACAAGAATTCTGGAGATTTGTGATGACAAGTGTCATGGAGCATTGTAATGAAAGGTTTCATTGTGCACCGTGATGACATGTGGGATGGAGTATTGTGATGAAACTTGTCCTGGAGCATTCTGATAACAAAAGCCATGGAACATTGTCATGACAGGCATGATGGAGCATTTTAAAGAAAGGGGCAATGGGGAATTGGAATGACAATAGAGAAATGTGATGAAAATGGTCAGCAAGCATAGTGATTAAAGTGTTTTTTGAGAATTGTGATGAAAAGCGACATAGAGCATTGTGATGACAAAGGTCATGGAGAACCGTGATGACCAGGGTCATTTAGCATTGTGATGACACGGTCATGGAACATTGTGATGACAATAATTCTGGAGCATTGTGATGACAAGGGCCATGGAGCATTGTGATGACACAGTCATGGAACATTGTGATAACAAGAATTCTGGAGGATTGTGATGACAAGGGCCATGGAGCATTGTGATGAGAAGTGTCATGGAACATTGTAATGAGAGGTTTCATTGTGCACCGTGATGACGTGGGGGATGGAGTATTGTGATGAAACTGGTCCTGGAGCATAGTGATAACAAAAGCCCTGGAGCATTGTGATGACAGGCATCATGGAGCATTGTGAAGAAAGGGGCCATGGGGAATTGTAATGACAATAGAGAAATGTAATGAAAATGGTCAGCGAGCATAGTGATTAAAGTGGTCATTGAGAATTGTGATGAAAAGCGACATAGAGCATTGTGATGACAAAGGTCATGGAGAACTGTGATGACCAGGGTCATGTAGCATTGTGATGACACGGTCATGGAACATTGTGATGACAAGAATTCTGGAGCATTGTGATGAAAAGGGCCATGGAGCATTGTGATGACACGGTCATGGAACATTGTGATGACAAGAATTCTGGAGCATTGTGATGACAAGGGCCATGGAGCACTCTGATGACACGGTCATGGAACATTGTGATGACAAGAATTCTGGAGCATTGTGATGACAAGTGCCATGGAGAGTTGTGATGACATCCTCATGGAACATTGTGATGAAAAGAATTCTGGAGCACTGTGTTGACAAGGGCCATGGAGCATTGTGATGAGAAGTGTCATGGAGCATTGTAATGAAAGGTTTCATTGTGCACTGTGATGACATGTGGGATGGAGTATTGTGATGAAACTGGTCCAGGAGCATTCTGATAACAAAAGACATGTAGCATTGTGATGACAGGCATGATGGAGCATTGTAAAGAAAGGGGCCATGGGGAATTGTAATGACAATAGAGAAATGGGATGAAAATGGTCAGCGAGCATAGTGATTAAAGTGGTCTTTGAGAATTGTGATGAAAAGCGTCATAGAGAATTGTGATGACAAAAGTCATGGAGAACTGTGATGACCACGGTAATGTAGCATTGTGAAGACACGGTCATGGAACATTGTGATGACAATAATTCTGGAGCATTGTGATGACAAAGTCCATGGAGCATTGTGATGACACAGTCATGGAACATTGTGATGAAAAGAATTCTGGTGCATTGTGATGACAAGGGCCATGGAGACTTGTGATGACACGGTCATGGAACATTGTGATGACAAGAATTCTAAAGCATTGTGATGACAAGGGCCATGGAGCATTGTGATGACACGGTAACGGAACATTGTGATGACAAGAATTCTGGAGCATTGTGATGACAAGGGCCATGGAGCATTGTGATAACACGGTCATGGAACATTGTGATGACAAGAAATCTGGAGCATTGTGATGACAAGGGCCATGGAGCATTGTGATGACACGGTCATGGAACATTGTGATAAAAAGAATTCTGGAGCATTGTGATGACAAGGGCCATGGAGCATTGTGATGACAAGTGTCATGGAACATTGTAATGAGAGGTTTCATTGTGCACCGTGATGACATGGGGGATGGAGTATTGTGATGAAACTGGTCCTGGACCATGGTGATAACAAAAGCCATGGAGCATTGTGATGACAGGCATCATGGAGCATTGTGAAGAAAGGGGCCATGGGGAATTGTAATGACAATAGAGAAATGTGATGAAAATTGTCAGCGAGCATAGTGATTAAAGTGGTCATTGAGAATTGTGATGAAAAGCGACATAGAGCATTGTGATGACAAAGGTCATGAACAACTGTGATGACCAGGGTCATGTAGCATTGTGATGTCACGGTCATGGAACATTGTGATGACAAGAATTCTGGAGCATTCTGATGACAAGGGCATTGGAGCATTGTGATGACACGGTCATGGAACATTGTGATGACAAGTAATCTGGAGCATTGTGATGACAAGGGCCATGGGGCATTGTGATGACACGGTCATGGAACATTGTGATGAAAAGAAATCTGGAGCATTGTGATGACAATGGCCATGGAACATTGTGATGACACGGTCATGGAACATTGTGATGACAAGAATTCTGGAGCATTGTGATGACAAGGGCCATGGAGCATTGTGATGACAAGTGTCATGGAGCATTGTAACGAGAGGTTTCATTGTGCACCGTGATGACAAGGGGGATGGAGTATTGTGATGAAACTGGTGCTGGAGCATTGTGATAACAAAAGCCATGGAGCATTGTGATGACAGGCATCATGGAGCATTATGAAGAAAGGGGAATGGGGAAATGTAATGACAATAGAGAAATGTGATGAAAATGGTCAGCGAGTGTAATGATTAAAGTGGTCATTTAGAATTGTGATGAAAAGCGACATAGAGCATTGTGATGACAAAGGTCATGGAGAACTGTGATGACCAGGGTCATGTAGCATTGTGATGACACGGTCATGGAACATTGTGATGAGAAGAATTATGGAGCATTGTGATGACACGGCCATGGAACATTCTGATGACAAGAATTCTGGAGCATTGTGATGCCAATGCCATGGAGAATTGTGATGACATGGTCATGGATCATTGGGATGACAAGAATTCTGGAGCACTGTGTTGACAAGGGCCATGGAGCATTGTGATGACAAGTGTCATGGAGCATTGTAATGAAAGGTTTCATTGTGCACCGTGATGACATGTGGGATGGAGTATTGTGATGAAACTGGTCCTGGAGCATTCTGATAACAAAAGCCATGGAGCATTGTGATGACAGGCATCATGGAGCATTGTAAAGAAAGGGGCAATGGGGAATTTTAATGACAATAGAGAAATGTGAGGAAAATGGTCAGCGAGCATAGTGATTAAAGTGGTCTTTTAGAATTGTGATGAAAAGCGACATAGAGCATTGTGATGACAAAGGTCATGGAGAACTGTGATAACCAGGGTCATGTAGCATTGTGATGACACGGTCATGGAACGTTGTGATGACAAGAATTCAGGAGCATTGTGATGACACGGGCCATGGAGAATTGTGATGACATGGTCATGGAACATTGTGATGAAAAGGATTCTGGAGCATTGTTATGACAAGGGCCATGGAGCATTGTGTTTACAAGTGTCATGGAGCATTGTAATGAAAGATTTCATTGTGCAAGGTGATGACATAGGGGATGGAGTATTGTGATGAAACTGGTCCTGGAGCATTGTGATAACAAAGCCATGGAGCATTGTGATGACAGGCATCATGGAGCATTCTGAAGAAAGGGGCCATGGGGAATTGTAATGACAATAGATAAATGTGATGAAAATGGTCAGCGAGCATACTGATTAAAGTGGTCATTGAAAATTGTGATGAAAAGTGACATAGAACATTGTATTGATAAAGGTCATGGAGAACTGTGATGACCAGGGTCATGTAGCATTTTGATGACACGGTCACAGAATATTGTGATGAAAAGAATTCTGGAGCATTGTGATGACAAGGGCCATGGAACATTGTGATGACACGGTCATGGAACATTCTGATGACAAGAAATCTGGAGCATTGTGATGACAAGTGCCATAGAGCATTGTGATGACACGGTCATGGAACATTGTGATGACAAGAATTCTGGAGCATTGTGATGACAAGGGCCATGGAGAATTGTAATGAAAGGTTTCATTGGGCACTGTGGTGACAAGGGGGATGGAGTATTGTGATGAAACTGGTCCTGGAGCATTGTGATAATAAAAGCCATGGAGCATTGTGATGACAGGCATCATGGAGCTTTGTGAAGAAAGGGGCCATGTGGAATTGTAATGACAATAGAGAAAGGTGATGAAAATTGTGAGCGAGCATAGTTATTAAAGTGGTCATTGAGAATTGTGATAACATCGTCATGGAACATTGGGATGAGAAGAATTCTTGAGCATTGTGATGACTAGGGCCATGGAGCATTGTGATGACACAGTCATGGAACATTGTGATGACAAGAATTCTGGAGCATTGTGATGACAAGGGCCATGGAGCTTTGTGATGACACGGTCATGGAACATTGTGATGACAAGAAATCTGCAGCATTGTGATGACACGGTCATGGAACATTGTGATGACAAGAAATCTGGAGCATTGTGATGACAATGGACATGGAGCATTGTGACGACAAGAAATCTGGAGCATTGTGATGACAATGGCCATGGAGAATTCTGATGACATGGTCATGGTACATTGTGATGACAAGAATTCTGGAGCTTTGTGATGACAAGTGTCATGGAGCATTGTGATGACAAGTGTCATGGAGCATTGTAATGAAAGGTTTCATTGTGCACCGTGATGACATGTGGGATGGAATATTGTGATGAAACTGGTCCTGGAGCATTTTGATAACAAAAGCCATGGAGCATTTTGATGACAGGCATCATGGAGCATTGTAAAGAAAGGGGCAATGGGGAATGGTAATGACAATAGAGAAATGTGAGGAAAATGGTCAGCGAGCATAGTGATTAAACTGGTCTTTTAGAATTGTGATGAAAAGCGACATAGAGCATTGTGATGACAAAGGTCATGGAGAACTGTGATAATCAGTGTCATGTAGCATTGTGATGACACGGTCATGGAACGTTGTGATGACAAGAATTCTGGAGCATTGTGATGACACGGGCCATGGAGAATTGTGATGACATGGTCATGGAACATTGTGATGAAAAGAATTCTGGAGCATTGTTATCACAAGGGCCATGGAGCATTGTGATGACAAATATCATGGAGCATTGTAATGAAAGATTTCATTGTGCAAGGTGATGACATAGGGGATGGAGTATTGTGATGAAACTGGTCCTGGAGCATTGTGATAACAAAGCCATGGAGCATTGTGATGACAGGCATCATGGAGCATTCTGAAGAAAGGGGCCATGGAGAATTGTAATGACAATAGATAAATGTGATGAAAATGGGCAGCGAGCATACTGATTAAAGTGGTCATTGAAAATTGTGATGAAAAGCGACATAGAACATTGTATTGATAAAGGTCATGGAGAAATGTGATGACCAGGGTTATGTAGCATTTTGATGACACGGTCACGGAACATTGTGATGAAAAGAATTCTGGAGCAATGTGATGAAAAGGGCCATGGAACATTGTGATGACACGGTCATGGAACATTTTGATGACAAGAAATCTGGAGCATTGTGATGACAAGGGCCATGGAGAATTGTGATGCCATGGTCATGGAACATTGTGATGACAAGAATTCTGTAGCATTGTGATGACAAGGGCCATGGAGCACTCTGATGACACGGTCATGGAACATTGTGATGACAAGAATTCTGGAGCATTGTGATGACAAGTGCCATGGAGAGTTGTGATGACATCCTCATGGAACATTGTGATGAAAAGAATTCTGGAGCACTGTGTTGACAAGGGCCATGGAGCATTGTGATGAGAAGTGTCATGGAGCATTGTAATGAAAGGTTTCATTGTGCACTGTGATGACATGTGGGATGGAGTATTGTGATGAAACTGGTCCTGGAGCATTCTGATAACAAAAGACATGTAGCATTGTGATGACAGGCATGATGGAGCATTGTAAAGAAAGGGGCCATGGGGAATTGTAATGACAATAGAGAAATGGGATGAAAATGGTCAGCGAGCATAGTGATTAAAGTGGTCTTTGAGAATTGTGATGAAAAGCGTCATAGAGAATTGTGATGACAAAAGTCATGGAGAACTGTGATGACCACGGTAATGTAGCATTGTGAAGACACGGTCATGGAACATTGTGATGACAATAATTCTGGAGCATTGTGATGACAAAGTCCATGGAGCATTGTGATGACACAGTCATGGAACATTGTGATGAAAAGAATTCTGGTGCATTGTGATGACAAGGGCCATGGAGACTTGTGATGACACGGTCATGGAACATTGTGATGACAAGAATTCTAAAGCATTGTGATGTCAAGGGCCATGGAGCATTGTGATGACACGGTAACAGAACATTGTGATGACAAGAATTCTGGAGCATTGTGATGACAAGGGCCATGGAGCATTGTGATAACACGGTCATGGAACATTGTGATGACAAGAAATCTGGAGCATTGTGATGACAAGGGCCATGGAGCATTGTGATGACACGGTCATGGAACATTGTGATAAAAAGAATTCTGGAGCATTGTGATGACAAGGGCCATGGAGCATTGTGATGACAAGTGTCATGGAACATTGTAATGAAAGGTTTCATTGTGCACCGTGATGACATGTGGGATGGAGAATTTTGATGAAACCGGTCCTGGAGCATTTTGATAACAAAAGCCATGGAGCATTTTGATGACAGGCATCATGGAGCATTGTAAAGAAAGGGGCAATGGGGAATTGTAATGACAATAGAGAAATGTGAGGAAAATGGTCAGCGAGCATAATGATTAAAGTTGTCTTTGAGAATTGTGATGAAAAGCGACATAGAGCATAGTGATGACAAACGTCATGGAGAACTGTGATGACCAGGGTCATTTAGCATTGTGATGACACGGTCATGGAACATTGTGATAACAAGAATTCTGGAGCATTGTGATGACAAGAGCCATGGAGAATTGTGATGACATGGTCATGGAACATTGTGTTGACAAGAATTCTGGAGATTTGTGATGACAAGTGTCATGGAGCATTGTAATGAAAGGTTTCATTGTGCACCGTGATGACATGTGGGATGGAGTATTGTGATGAAACTTGTCCTGGAGCATTCTGATAACAAAAGCCATGGAACATTGTCATGACAGGCATGATGGAGCATTTTAAAGAAAGGGGCAATGGGGAATTGGAATGACAATAGAGAAATGTGATGAAAATGGTCAGCAAGCATAGTGATTAAAGTGTTTTTTGAGAATTGTGATGAAAAGCGACATAGAGCATTGTGATGACAAAGGTCATGGAGAACCGTGATGACCAGGGTCATTTAGCATTGTGATGACACGGTCATGGAACATTGTGATGACAAGAATTCTGGAGCATTGTGATGACAAGTGCCATGGAGAGTTGTGATGACATCCTCATGGAACATTGTGATGAAAAGAATTCTGGAGCACTGTGTTGACAAGGGCCATGGAGCATTGTGATGAGAAGTGTCATGGAGCATTGTAATGAAAGGTTTCATTGTGCACTGTGATGACATGTGGGATGGAGTATTGTGATGAAACTGGTCCAGGAGCATTCTGATAACAAAAGACATGTAGCATTGTGATGACAGGCATGATGGAGCATTGTAAAGAAAGGGGCCATGGGGAATTGTAATGACAATAGAGAAATGGGATGAAAATGGTCAGCGAGCATAGTGATTAAAGTGGTCTTTGAGAATTGTGATGAAAAGCGTCATAGAGAATTGTGATGACAAAAGTCATGGAGAACTGTGATGACCACGGTAATGTAGCATTGTGAAGACACGGTCATGGAACATTGTGATGACAAGAATTCTGGAGCATTCTGATGACAAGGGCCATGGAGCATTGTGATGACACGGTCATGGAACATTGTGATGACAAGTAATCTGGAGCATTGTGATGACAAGGGCCATGGAGCATTGTGATGACACGGTCATGGAACATTGTGATGAAAAGAAATCTGGAGCATTGTGATGACAATGGCCATGGAACATTGTGATGACACGGTCATGGAACATTGTGATGACAAGAATTCTGGAGCATTGTGAAGACAAGGGCCATGGAGCATTGTGATGACATGGTCATGGAACATTGTGATGACAAGAATTCTGGAGCATTGTGATGACAAGGGCCATGGAGCATTGTGATGACAAGTGTCATGGAGCATTGTAACGAGAGGTTTCATTGTGCACCGTGATGACAAGGGAGATGGAGTATTGTGATGAAACTGGTGCTGGAGCATTGAGATAACAAAAGCCATGGAGCATTGTGATGACAGGCATCATGGAGCATTATGAAGAAAGGGGAATGGGGAAATGTAATGACAATAGAGAAATGTGATGAAAATGGTCAGCGAGTGTAATGATTAAAGTGGTCATTTAGAATTGTGATGAAAAGCGACATAGAGCATTGTGATGACAAAGGTCATGGAGAACTGTGATGACCAGGGTCATGTAGCATTGTGATGACACGGTCATGGAACATTGTGATGAGAAGAATTATGGAGCATTGTGATGACACGGTTATGGAACATTCTGATGACAAGAAATCTGGAGCATTGTGATGCCAATGCCATGGAGAATTGTGATGACATGGTCATGGAACATGGTGATGACAAGAATTCTGGATCACTGTGTTGACAAGGGCCATGGAGCATTGTGATGACAAGTGTCATGGAGCATTGTAATGAGAGGTTTCATTGTGCACCGTGATGACATGGGGGATGGAGTATTGTGATGAAACTGGTCCTGGAGCATTGTGATAACAAACGCCATGGAGCATTGTGATAACAGGCATCATGGAGCATTGTGAAGAAAGGGGCCATGGGGAATTGTAATGACAATAGACAAATGTGATGAAAATGGTCAGTGAGCATAGTGATTAAAGTGGTCATTGAGAATTATAATGAAAAGCGACATAGAGCATTGTGATAACAAAGGTCATGAAGAACTGTGATGACCTGGGTCATGTAGCATTGTGATGTCACGGTCATGGAACATTGTGATGACAAGAATTCTGGAGCATTGTGATGACAAGTGCCATGGAGCATTGTGATGACACGGTCATGGAACATTGTGATAATAAGAATTCTAGAGCATTGTGATGACAAGGGCCATGGAGCATTGTGATGACAAGTGTCATGGAGCATTGTAATGAAAGGTTACATTCTACACTGTGATGACCTGTGGGATGGAGTATTGTGATGAAACTGGTCCTGGAGCATTCTGATAACAAGAGCCATGGAACATTGTCATGACAGGCATGATGGAGCATTTTAAAGAAAGGGGCAATGGGGAATTGTAATGACAATAGAGAAATGTGATGAAAATGGTCAGCAAGCATAGAGATTAAAGTGTTCTTTGAGAATTGTGATGAAAAGCAACATAGAGCATTGTGATGACAAAGGTCATGGAGAACTGTGATGACCAGTGTCATGTAGCATTGTGATGACATGGTCATGGAACATTGTGATGAGAAGAATTATGGAGCATTGTGATAACACGGTCATGGAACATTCTGATGACAAGAATTCTGGAGCATTGTGATGCCAATGCCATGGAGAATTGTGATGACATGGTCATGGAACATTGTGATGACAAGAATTCTGGAGCACTGTGTTGACAAGGGCCTTGGAGCATTGTGATGACAAGTGTCATGGAGCATTGTAATGAAAGGTTTCCTTGTGCACCGTGATGACATGTGGGATGGAGTATTGTGATGAGACTGGTCCTGGAGCATTCTGATAACAAATGCAATGGAGCATTGTGATAACAGGCATCATGGAGCATTGTAAAGAAAGGAGCAATGGGGAATTGTAATGACAATAGAGAAATGTGAAGAAAATGGTCAGCGAGCATAGTGATTAAAGTGGCCTTTGAGAATTGTGATGAAAAGCGCCATAGAGCATTGTGATGACAAAGGTCATGGAGAACTGTGATAATCAGGGTCATGTAGCATTGTGATGACACGGTCATGGAACATTGTGACGACAAGAATTCTGGAGCATTGTGATGACACGGGCCATGGAGAATTGTGATGACATGGTCATGGAACATTGTGATGAAAAGAATTCTGGAGCATTGTTATGACAAGGGCCATGGAGCATTGTGATGACAAGTGTCATGGAGCATTGTAATGAAAGATTTCATTGTGCAAGGTGATGACATAGGGGATGGAGTATTGTGATGAATCTGGTCCTGGATCATTGTGATAACAAAGCCATGGAGCATGGTGATGACAGGCATCATGGAGCATTGTGAAGACAGGGGCCATGGGGAATTGTAATGACAATAGAGAAATGTGATGAAAATGGTCAGCGAGCATAGTGATTAAAGTGGTCATTGAGAATTGTGTTGAAAAGCGATATAGAGCATTGTGATGACAAACGTCATGGAGAACTGTGATGACCAGGGTCATGTAGCATTGTAAAGACACGGTCATGGAACATTGTTATGACAAGAATTATTGAGCATTGTGATGACACGGTCATGGGACATTGTGATTGCAAGAATTCTGGATCATTGTGATGACCAGGCCATGGAGAATTTTAATGAAAGGTTTCATTGTGCACTGTGGTGACAAGGGGGATGGAGTATTGTGATGAAACTGGTCCTGGAGCATTGTGATAATAAAAGCCATGGAGCATTGTGATGACAGGCATCATGGAGCTTTGTGAAGAAAGGGGCCATGTGGAATTGTAATGACAATAGAGAAAGGTGATGAAAATTGTCAGCGAGCATAGTGATTAAAGTGGTCATTGAGAATTGAGATAACATCGTCATGGAACATTGGAATGACAAGAATTCTTGAGCATTGTGATGACAAGGGCCATGGAGCATTGTGATGACAAGAATTCTGGAGCATTGTGATGACAAGGGCCATGGAGCTTTGTGATGACAATGTCATGGAACATTGTGATGTCAAGAAATCTGGAGCATTCTGATGACACGGTCATGGAACATTGTGATGACAAGAAATCTGGAGCATTGTGATGACAATGGCCATGGAGCATTGTGATGACAAGAATTCTGGAGCATTGTGATGACAATGGCCATGGAGAATTCTGATGACATGGTCATGGTACATTGTGATGACAAGAATTCTGGAGCATTGTGATGACAAGTGTCATGGAGCATTGTGATGACAAGTGTCATGGAGCATTGTAATGAAAGATTTCATTGTGCACCGTGATGACATGTGGGATGGAGAATTTTGATGAAACCGGTCCTGGAGCATTTTGATAACAAAAGCCATGGAGCATTTTGATGACAGGCATCATGGAGCATTGTAAAGAAAGGGGCAATGGGGAATTGTAATGACAATAGAGAAATGTGAGGAAAATGGTCAGCGAGCATAATGATTAAAGTTGTCTTTGAGAATTGTGATGAAAAGCGACATAGAGCATAGTGATGACAAACGTCATGGAGAACTGTGATGACCAGGGTCATTTAGCATTGTGATGACACGGTCATGGAACATTGTGATAACAAGAATTCTGGAGCATTGTGATGACAAGAGCCATGGAGAATTGTGATGACATGGTCATGGAACATTGTGTTGACAAGAAATCTGGAGATTTGTGATGACAAGTGTCATGGAGCATTGTAATGAAAGGTTTCATTGTGCACCGTGATGACATGTGGGATGGAGTATTGTGATGAAACTTGTCCTGGAGCATTCTGATAACAAAAGCCATGGAACATTGTCATGACAGGCATGATGGAGCATTTTAAAGAAAGGGGCAATGGGGAATTGGAATGACAATAGAGAAATGTGATGAAAATGGTCAGCAAGCATAGTGATTAAAGTGTTTTTTGAGAATTGTGATGAAAAGCGACATAGAGCATTGTGATGACAAAGGTCATGGAGAACCGTGATGACCAGGGTCATTTAGCATTGTGATGACACGGTCATGGAACATTGTGATGACAATAATTCTGGAGCATTGTGTTGACAAGGGCCATGGAGCATTGTGATGACACAGTCATGGAACATTGTGATAACAAGAATTCTGGAGGATTGTGATGACAAGGGCCATGGAGCATTGTGATGAGAAGTGTCATGGAACATTGTAATGAGAGGTTTCATTGTGCACCGTGATGACGTGGGGGATGGAGTATTGTGATGAAACTGGTCCTGGAGCATTGTGATAACAAAAGCCCTGGAGCATTGTGATGACTGGCATCATGGAGCATTGTGAAGAAAGGGGCCATGGGGAATTGTAATGACAATAGAGAAATGTAATGAAAATGGTCAGCGAGCATAGTGATTAAAGTGGTCATTGAGAATTGTGATGAAAAGCGACATAGAGCATTGTGATGACAAAGGTCATGGAGAACTGTGATGACCAGGGTCATGTAGCATTGTGATGACACGGTCATGGAACATTGTGATGACAAGAATTCTGGAGCATTGTGATGAAAAGGGCCATGGAGCAGTGTGATGACACGGTCATGGAACATTGTGATGACAAGAATTCTGGAGCATTGTGATGACAAGTGCCATGGAGAGTTGTGATGACATCCTCATGGAACATTGTGATGAAAAGAATTCTGGAGCACTGTGTTGACAAGGGCCATGGAGCATTGTGATGAGAAGTGTCATGGAGCATTGTAATGAAAGGTTTCATTGTGCACTGTGATGACATGTGGGATGGAGTATTGTGATGAAACTGGTCCAGGAGCATTCTGATAACAAAAGACATGTAGCATTGTGATGACAGGCATGATGGAGCATTGTAAAGAAAGGGGCCATGGGGAATTGTAATGACAATAGAGAATTGGGATGAAAATGGTCAGCGAGCATAGTGATTAAAGTGGTCTTTGAGAATTGTGATGAAAAGCGTCATAGAGAATTGTGATGACAAAAGTCATGGAGAACTGTGATGACCACGGTAATGTAGCATTGTGAAGACACGGTCATGGAACATTGTGATGACAATAATTCTGGAGCATTGTGATGACAAAGTCCATGGAGCATTGTGATGACACAGTCATGGAACATTGTGATGAAAAGAATTCTGGTGCATTGTGATGACAAGGGCCATGGAGACTTGTGATGACACGGTCATGGAACATTGTGATGACAAGAATTCTAAAGCATTGTGATGACAAGGGCCATGGAGCATTGTGATGACACGGTAACGGAACATTGTGATGACAAGAATTCTGGAGCATTGTGATGACAAGGGCCATGGAGCATTGTGATAACACGGTCATGGAACATTGTGATGACAAGAAATCTGGAGCATTGTGATGACAAGGGCCATGGAGCATTGTGATGACACGGTCATGGAACATTGTGATAAAAAGAATTCTGGAGCATTGTGATGGCAAGGGCCATGGAGCATTGTGATGACAAGTGTCATGGAACATTGTAATGAGAGGTTTCATTGTGCACCGTGATGACATGGGGGATGGAGTATTGTGATGAAACTGGTCCTGGACCATGGTGATAACAAAAGCCATGGAGCATTGTGATGACAGGCATCATGGAGCATTGTGAAGAAAGGGGCCATGGGGAATTGTAATGACAATAGAGAAATGTGATGAAAATTGTCAGCGAGCATAGTGATTAAAGTGGTCATTGAGAATTGTGATGAAAAGCGACATAGAGCATTGTGATGACAAAGGTCATGAAGAACTGTGATGACCAGGGTCATGTAGCATTGTGATGTCACGGTCATGGAACATTGTGATGACAAGAATTCTGGAGCATTCTGATGACAAGGGCCATGGAGCATTGTGATGACACGGTCATGGAACATTGTGATGACAAGTAATCTGGAGCATTGTGATGACAAGGGCCATGGAGCATTGTGATGACACGGTCATGGAACATTGTGATGAAAAGAAATCTGGAGCATTGTGATGACAATGGCCATGGAACATTGTGATGACACGGTCATGGAACATTGTGATGACAAGAATTCTGGAGCATTGTGAAGACAAGGGCCATGGAGCATTGTGATGACATGGTCATGGAACATTGTGATGACAAGAATTCTGGAGCATTGTGATGACAAGGGCCATGGAGCATTGTGATGACAAGTGTCATGGAGCATTGTAACGAGAGGTTTCATTGTGCACCGTGATGACAAGGGAGATGGAGTATTGTGATGAAACTGGTGCTGGAGCATTGAGATAACAAAAGCCATGGAGCATTGTGATGACAGGCATCATGGAGCATTATGAAGAAAGGGGAATGGGGAAATGTAATGACAATAGAGAAATGTGATGAAAATGGTCAGCGAGTGTAATGATTAAAGTGGTCATTTAGAATTGTGATGAAAAGCGACATAGAGCATTGTGATGACAAAGGTCATGGAGAACTGTGATGACCAGGGTCATGTAGCATTGTGATGACACGGTCATGGAACATTGTGATGAGAAGAATTATGGAGCATTGTGATGACACGGTTATGGAACATTCTGATGACAAGAAATCTGGAGCATTGTGATGCCAATGCCATGGAGAATTGTGATGACATGGTCATGGAACATGGTGATGACAAGAATTCTGGATCACTGTGTTGACAAGGGCCATGGAGCATTGTGATGACAAGTGTCATGGAGCATTGTAATGAGAGGTTTCATTGTGCACCGTGATGACATGGGGGATGGAGTATTGTGATGAAACTGGTCCTGGAGCATTGTGATAACAAACGCCATGGAGCATTGTGATAACAGGCATCATGGAGCATTGTGAAGAAAGGGGCCATGGGGAATTGTAATGACAATAGACAAATGTGATGAAAATGGTCAGTGAGCATAGTGATTAAAGTGGTCATTGAGAATTGTAATGAAAAGCGACATAGAGCATTGTGATAACAAAGGTCATGAAGAACTGTGATGACCTGGGTCATGTAGCATTGTGATGTCACGGTCATGGAACATTGTGATGACAAGAATTCTGGAGCATTGTGATGACAAGTGCCATGGAGCATTGTGATGACACGGTCATGGAACATTGTGATAATAAGAATTCTAGAGCATTGTGATGACAAGGGCCATGGAGCATTGTGATGACAAGTGTCATGGAGCATTGTAATGAAAGGTTACATTCTACACCGTGATGACCTGTGGGATGGAGTATTGTGATGAAACTGGTCCTGGAGCATTCTGATAACAAGAGCCATGGAACATTGTCATGACAGGCATGATGGAGCATTTTAAAGAAAGGGGCAATGGGGAATTGTAATGACAATAGAGAAATGTGATGAAAATGGTCAGCAAGCATAGAGATTAAAGTGTTCTTTGAGAATTGTGATGAAAAGCAACATAGAGCATTGTGATGACAAAGGTCATGGAGAACTGTGATGACCAGTGTCATGTAGCATTGTGATGACATGGTCATGGAACATTGTGATGAGAAGAATTATGGAGCATTGTGATGACACGGTCATGGAACATTCTGATGACAAGAATTCTGGAGCATTGTGATGCCAATGCCATGGAGAATTGTGATGACATGGTCATGGAACATTGTGTTGACAAGAATTCTGGAGCACTGTGTTGACAAGGGCCTTGGAGCATTGTGATGACAAGTGTCATGGAGCATTGTAATGAAAGGTTTCCTTGTGCACCGTGATGACATGTGGGATGGAGTATTGTGATGAGACTGGTCCTGGAGCATTCTGATAACAAATGCAATGGAGCATTGTGATAACAGGCATCATGGAGCATTGTAAAGAAAGGAGCAATGGGGAATTGTAATGACAATAGAGAAATGTGAAGAAAATGGTCAGCGAGCATAGTGATTAAAGTGGCCTTTGAGAATTGTGATGAAAAGCGCCATAGAGCATTGTGATGACAAAGGTCATGGAGAACTGTGATAATCAGGGTCATGTAGCATTGTGATGACACGGTCATGGAACATTGTGACGACAAGAATTCTGGAGCATTGTGATGACACGGGCCATGGAGAATTGTGATGACATGGTCATGGAACATTGTGATGAAAAGAATTCTGGAGCATTGTTATGACAAGGGCCATGGAGCATTGTGATGACAAGTGTCATGGAGCATTGTAATGAAAGATTTCATTGTGCAAGGTGATGACATAGGGGATGGAGTATTGTGATGAATCTGGTCCTGGATCATTGTGATAACAAAGCCATGGAGCATGGTGATGACAGGCATCATGGAGCATTGTGAAGACAGGGGCCATGGGGAATTGTAATGACAATAGAGAAATGTGATGAAAATGGTCAGCGAGCATAGTGATTAAAGTGGTCATTGAGAATTGTGTTGAAAAGCGATATAGAGCATTGTGATGACAAACGTCATGGAGAACTGTGATGACCAGGGTCATGTAGCATTGTAAAGACACGGTCATGGAACATTGTTATGACAAGAATTATTGAGCATTGTGATGACACGGTCATGGGACATTGTGATTGCAAGAATTCTGGATCATTGTGATGACCAGGCCATGGAGAATTTTAATGAAAGGTTTCATTGTGCACTGTGGTGACAAGGGGGATGGAGTATTGTGATGAAACTGGTCCTGGAGCATTGTGATAATAAAAGCCATGGAGCATTGTGATGACAGGCATCATGGAGCTTTGTGAAGAAAGGGGCCATGTGGAATTGTAATGACAATAGAGAAAGGTGATGAAAATTGTCAGCGAGCATAGTGATTAAAGTGGTCATTGAGAATTGAGATAACATCGTCATGGAACATTGGAATGACAAGAATTCTTGAGCATTGTGATGACAAGGGCCATGGAGCATTGTGATGACAAGAATTCTGGAGCATTGTGATGACAAGGGCCATGGAGCTTTGTGATGACAATGTCATGGAACATTGTGATGTCAAGAAATCTGGAGCATTCTGATGACACGGTCATGGAACATTGTGATGACAAGAAATCTGGAGCATTGTGATGACAATGGCCATGGAGCATTGTGATGACAAGAATTCTGGAGCATTGTGATGACAATGGCCATGGAGAATTCTGATGACATGGTCATGGTACATTGTGATGACAAGAATTCTGGAGCATTGTGATGACAAGTGTCATGGAGCATTGTGATGACAAGTGTCATGGAGCATTGTAATGAAAGATTTCATTGTGCACCGTGATGACATGTGGGATGGAGAATTTTGATGAAACCGGTCCTGGAGCATTTTGATAACAAAAGCCATGGAGCATTTTGATGACAGGCATCATGGAGCATTGTAAAGAAAGGGGCAATGGGGAATTGTAATGAAAATAGAGAAATGTGAGGAAAATGGTCAGCGAGCATAATGATTAAAGTTGTCTTTGAGAATTGTGATGAAAAGCGACATAGAGCATAGTGATGACAAACGTCATGGAGAACTGTGATGACCAGGGTCATTTAGCATTGTGATGACACGGTCATGGAACATTGTGATAACAAGAATTCTGGAGCATTGTGATGACAAGAGCCATGGAGAATTGTGATGACATGGTCATGGAACATTGTGTTGACAAGAATTCTGGAGATTTGTGATGACAAGTGTCATGGAGCATTGTAATGAAAGGTTTCATTGTGCACCGTGATGACATGTGGGATGGAGTATTGTGATGAAACTTGTCCTGGAGCATTCTGATAACAAAAGCCATGGAACATTGTCATGACAGGCATGATGGAGCATTTTAAAGAAAGGGGCAATGGGGAATTGGAATGACAATAGAGAAATGTGATGAAAATGGTCAGCAAGCATAGTGATTAAAGTGTTTTTTGAGAATTGTGATGAAAAGCGACATAGAGCATTGTGATGACAAAGGTCATGGAGAACCGTGATGACCAGGGTCATTTAGCATTGTGATGACACGGTCATGGAACATTGTGATGACAATAATTCTGGAGCATTGTGATGACAAGGGCCATGGAGCATTGTGATGACACAGTCATGGAACATTGTGATAACAAGAATTCTGGAGGATTGTGATGACAAGGGCCATGGAGCATTGTGATGAGAAGTGTCATGGAACATTGTAATGAGAGGTTTCATTGTGCACCGTGATGACGTGGGGGATGGAGTATTGTGATGAAACTGGTCCTGGAGCATTGTGATAACAAAAGCCCTGGAGCATTGTGATGACTGGCATCATGGAGCATTGTGAAGAAAGGGGCCATGGGGAATTGTAATGACAATAGAGAAATGTAATGAAAATGGTCAGCGAGCATAGTGATTAAAGTGGTCATTGAGAATTGTGATGAAAAGCGACATAGAGCATTGTGATGACAAAGGTCATGGAGAACTGTGATGACCAGGGTCATGTAGCATTGTGATGACACGGTCATGGAACATTGTGATGACAAGAATTCTGGAGCATTGTGATGAAAAGGGCCATGGAGCAGTGTGATGACACGGTCATGGAACATTGTGATGACAAGAATTCTGGAGCATTGTGATGACAAGTGCCATGGAGAGTTGTGATGACATCCTCATGGAACATTGTGATGAAAAGAATTCTGGAGCACTGTGTTGACAAGGGCCATGGAGCATTGTGATGAGAAGTGTCATGGAGCATTGTAATGAAAGGTTTCATTGTGCACTGTGATGACATGTGGGATGGAGTATTGTGATGAAACTGGTCCAGGAGCATTCTGATAACAAAAGACATGTAGCATTGTGATGACAGGCATGATGGAGCATTGTAAAGAAAGGGGCCATGGGGAATTGTAATGACAATAGAGAATTGGGATGAAAATGGTCAGCGAGCATAGTGATTAAAGTGTTCTTTGAGAATTGTGATGAAAAGCGTCATAGAGAATTGTGATGACAAAAGTCATGGAGAACTGTGATGACCACGGTAATGTAGCATTGTGAAGACACGGTCATGGAACATTGTGATGACAATAATTCTGGAGCATTGTGATGACAAAGTCCATGGAGCATTGTGATGACACAGTCATGGAACATTGTGATGAAAAGAATTCTGGTGCATTGTGATGACAAGGGCTATGGAGACTTGTGATGACACGGTCATGGAACATTGTGATGACAAGAATTCTAAAGCATTGTGATGACAAGGGCCATGGAGCATTGTGATGACACGGTAATGGAACATTGTGATGACAAGAATTCTGGAGCATTGTGATGACAAGGGCCATGGAGCATTGTGATAACACGGTCATGGAACATTGTGATGACAAGAAATCTGGAGCATTGTGATGACAAGGGCCATGGAGCATTGTGATGACACGGTCATGGAACATTGTGATAAAAAGAATTCTGGAGCATTGTGATGACAAGGGCCATGGAGCATTGTGATGACAAGTGTCATGGAACATTGTAATGAGAGGTTTCATTGTGCACCGTGATGACATGGGGGATGGAGTATTGTGATGAAACTGGTCCTGGACCATGGTGATAACAAAAGCCATGGAGCATTGTGATGACAGGCATCATGGAGCATTGTGAAGAAAGGGGCCATGGGGAATTGTAATGACAATAGAGAAATGTGATGAAAATTGTCAGCGAGCATAGTGATTAAAGTGGTCATTGAGAATTGTGATGAAAAGCGACATAGAGCATTGTGATGACAAAGGTCATGAAGAACTGTGATGACCAGGGTCATGTAGCATTGTGATGTCACGGTCATGGAACTTTGTGATGACAAGAATTCTGGAGCATTCTGATGACAAGGGCCATGGAGCATTGTGATGACACGGTCATGGAACATTGTGATGACAAGTAATCTGGAGCATTGTGATGACAAGGGCCATGGAGCATTGTGATGACACGGTCATGGAACATTGTGATGAAAAGAAATCTGGAGCATTGTGATGACAATGGCCATGGAACATTGTGATGACACGGTCATGGAACATTGTGATGACAAGTATTCTGGAGCATTGTGAAGACAAGGGCCATGGAGCATTGTGATGACATGGTCATGGAACATTGTGATGACAAGAATTCTGGAGCATTGTGATGACAAGGGCCATGGAGCATTGTGATGACAAGTGTCATGGAGCATTGTAACGAGAGGTTTCATTGTGCACCGTGATGACAAGGGAGATGGAGTATTGTGATGAAACTGGTGCTGGAGCATTGTGATAACAAAAGCCATGGAGCATTGTGATGACAGGCATCATGGAGCATTATGAAGAAAGGGGAATGGGGAAATGTAATGACAATAGAGAAATGTGATGAAAATGGTCAGCGAGTGTAATGATTAAAGTGGTCATTTAGAATTGTGATGAAAAGCGACATAGAGCATTGTGATGACAAAGGTCATGGAGAACTGTGATGACCAGGGTCATGTAGCATTGTGATGACACGGTCATGGAACATTGTGATGAGAAGAATTATGGAGCATTGTGATGACACGGTTATGGAACATTCTGATGACAAGAAATCTGGAGCATTGTGATGCCAATGCCATGGAGAATTGTGATGACATGGTCATGGAACATGGTGATGACAAGAATTCTGGATCACTGTGTTGACAAGGGCCATGGAGCATTGTGATGACAAGTGTCATGGAGCATTGTAATGAGAGGTTTCATTGTGCACCGTGATGACATGGGGGATGGAGTATTGTGATGAAACTGGTCCTGGAGCATTGTGATAACAAACGCCATGGAGCATTGTGATAACAGGCATCATGGAGCATTGTGAAGAAAGGGGCCATGGGGAATTGTAATGACAATAGACAAATGTGATGAAAATGGTCAGTGAGCATAGTGATTAAAGTGGTCATTGAGAATTGTAATGAAAAGCGACATAGAGCATTGTGATAACAAAGGTCATGAAGAACTGTGATGACCTGGGTCATGTAGCATTGTGATGTCACGGTCATGGAACATTGTGATGACAAGAATTCTGGAGCATTGTGATGACAAGTGCCATGGAGCATTGTGATGACACGGTCATGGAACATTGTGATAATAAGAATTCTAGAGCATTGTGATGACAAGGGCCATGGAGCATTGTGATGACAAGTGTCATGGAGCATTGTAATGAAAGGTTACATTCTACACCGTGATGACCTGTGGGATGGAGTATTGTGATGAAACTGGTCCTGGAGCATTCTGATAACAAGAGCCATGGAACATTGTCATGACAGGCATGATGGAGCATTTTAAAGAAAGGGGCAATGGGGAATTGTAATGACAATAGAGAAATGTGATGAAAATGGTCAGCAAGCATAGAGATTAAAGTGTTCTTTGAGAATTGTGATGAAAAGCAACATAGAGCATTGTGATGACAAAGGTCATGGAGAACTGTGATGACCAGTGTCATGTAGCATTGTGATGACATGGTCATGGAACATTGTGATGAGAAGAATTATGGAGCATTGTGATAACACGGTCATGGAACATTCTGATGACAAGAATTCTGGAGCATTGTGATGCCAATGCCATGGAGAATTGTGATGACATGGTCATGGAACATTGTGATGACAAGAATTCTGGAGCACTGTGTTGACAAGGGCCTTGGAGCATTGTGATGACAAGTGTCATGGAGCATTGTAATGAAAGATTTCATTGTGCAAGGTGATGACATAGGGGATGGAGTATTGTGATGAATCTGGTCCTGGATCATTGTGATAACAAAGCCATGGAGCATGGTGATGACAGGCATCATGGAGCATTGTGAAGACAGGGGCCATGGGGAATTGTAATGACAATAGAGAAATGTGATGAAAATGGTCAGCGAGCATAGTGATTAAAGTGGTCATTGAGAATTGTGTTGAAAAGCGATATAGAGCATTGTGATGACAAACGTCATGGAGAACTGTGATGACCAGGGTCATGTAGCATTGTAAAGACACGGTCATGGAACATTGTTATGACAAGAATTATTGAGCATTGTGATGACACGGTCATGGGACATTGTGATTGCAAGAATTCTGGATCATTGTGATGACCAGGCCATGGAGAATTTTAATGAAAGGTTTCATTGTGCACTGTGGTGACAAGGGGGATGGAGTATTGTGATGAAACTGGTCCTGGAGCATTGTGATAATAAAAGCCATGGAGCATTGTGATGACAGGCATCATGGAGCTTTGTGAAGAAAGGGGCCATGTGGAATTGTAATGACAATAGAGAAAGGTGATGAAAATTGTCAGCGAGCATAGTGATTAAAGTGGTCATTGAGAATTGAGATAACATCGTCATGGAACATTGGAATGACAAGAATTCTTGAGCATTGTGATGACAAGGGCCATGGAGCATTGTGATGACAAGAATTCTGGAGCATTGTGATGACAAGGGCCATGGAGCTTTGTGATGACAATGTCATGGAACATTGTGATGTCAAGAAATCTGGAGCATTCTGATGACACGGTCATGGAACATTGTGATGACAAGAAATCTGGAGCATTGTGATGACAATGGCCATGGAGCATTGTGATGACAAGAATTCTGGAGCACTGTGATGACAATGGCCATGGAGAATTCTGATGACATGGTCATGGTACATTGTGATGACAAGAATTCTGGAGCATTGTGATGACAAGTGTCATGGAGCATTGTGATGACAAGTGTCATGGAGCATTGTAATGAAAGATTTCATTGTGCACCGTGATGACATGTGGGATGGAGAATTTTGATGAAACCGGTCCTGGAGCATTTTGATAACAAAAGCCATGGAGCATTTTGATGACAGGCATCATGGAGCATTGTAAAGAAAGGGGCAATGGGGAATTGTAATGACAATAGAGAAATGTGAGGAAAATGGTCAGCGAGCATAATGATTAAAGTTGTCTTTGAGAATTGTGATGAAAAGCGACATA